>NC_060268.1:60930272-61145954 GCF_021613505.1 Equus quagga | reverse complement strand
TGTCCCTCCCACAATAGTCACAAGATTGCCCTGTCGGCACAGCGCTTGATGGACACAGCAGGCAGTGGGTCTGCTATCTTGGTGGGCGTAGCAGGAGGCAAGTCTATTGTCTCCAGCTGGGCAGTCACAGGTGAGCGCAGCAATCAGCTTCTAGCCTAAGGAAAGATACTTAATCCTTAAGGAGATGCCAACGTTGGGAGGGGGAGGGAAGTTGCATCTTTATCTCAAGGGCCTTTTGCTCTTGCCATAGGGAATCTCTAAAGCAGATATACAATGCATGCTCAGTGGCCTCGGTCAGGCCCTTTTGGAAAGACCAGGTCAGGCCGAATTAGGTTTACACCAAATGGCTTCCTCATATATTTCAATATATCCTATTACTTGCCATTTTTATTTGTCACCTGTCACCTAGCTCCAAAACGAGAGGCAGAAAGAGAATAGGGAGGGGTAAGGGTGAGGAATGGTGAAAGAGAAAGAGAGGCAGAAAGGGGACTGGAGGCAAGGAGTATGTGGAGGGAAGAGGAGGCACTGGCTGCCTCAGTCATGGTCCCAGCTGGAAACAGAAGCCCCACTCAGGCCGCATCACTTGGGAGAGTTTAGTGAAAGGACGATTGACGAGGGGTAGGCAAGAGTTGAGGGAAACCAAAGGGAATGTGCTGCGCCCCAGGGCTAGCAAGAGCAGGAAGCTGCTCCCATCCCCAGGCCGGAAGGGTCCTCCTCCACAGACATTACCCAAGAAGTAACATTCTCCTCATCCATTCCACCAGCAGGAACTCTTTCATTCTACCTGAAGACCTGATAGAAACAACCAAAGGAGGAATCCATATTAAGAACTTACATAGGAGGAAACTGAGGTATAAACAGGTTGATGGTAAACGTTAAATCTATTTAAACATGTAATTACACATGTAACTGTAACGATTATGTTTGCCAGGAAAATAATACAATTGTTATAGTTATTGTGAAAAAACCCTACAAAATGCTTCTTTTGTTAATTGTTGTTGATAATAGGTTATAGGAGGAAAAAAAAAATCCCAAAATTTCCATTAAAAAGGGTATGGGAGAGAAGAGAAGGAAAAGAGATTGATGTTTGCCAGTTTTTGTTGTGATAAAATTTACCATTTTAACCATTTTTAAATGTACAATTCCATGGCATTAAGTACATCCATGTTGTTGGGCAACCATCCCTACCATCCATCTCCAGAACTTTTGTATCTTCCAAACTGAAACTCTGCACCCATTAAACACTGGCTCCCCCTCCTTCTTCCCCCAGCCCCTGGCAACCACCACTCTACTTTCTGTCTCCATGTATTTGACTACTTTAGGAATCTCATATAAGAGGACTCATACAGCATCTGTCCTTTTGTGACAGGCTTCTTTCATTTAGCATAACGTCTTCAAGGTTTATTCATGGTGCATCACATGTCAGAATTTCCTTTTTTTGTGTGTGTGAGGAAGACTGGCCCTGAATTAACATCTGTTGCCAATCCTCCTCTTTTTGCTTGAGGAAGATTGCTGCTGAGCTAACATCTGTGCCAATCCTCCTCTATTTTATGTGAGATGCTGTCACAGCATGGCTTGGTGAGCGGTGCTAGGTCTGCACCTGGGATCCGAACCCGTGAACCCTCGGATCCTGAAGGGGAGAGCAAAAACTTAACCACTACACCACCAGGCTGGCCCCAGAATTTCCTTTATTTTTCAGGCTGAATAATATTCAAATCCCACATTTTGTTTATCCATTCATGTGTTGATGGACACTTGGCTTGCTTCCACCTTTTGGCTATTGTGAATAATGCTCCTATGGACATCAATGTACAAATATCTGTTTGAGACCCTGCTTTCGCTTATTCTGAATATACACCCAGAGGTGGGATTGCTGGGTCCTATGGTAATTCTTTGTTTAACTTTTTGAAGAATTGCTATACTGTTTTCCATAGCAGCTGCAAGGAAGGTTGTTTAAATCATCAATATTTTTATTTTTCTTAGGAGGGAGTGAGTGATAGTCTTTCTTTTCTGAAGGTGATGAATTAAGAAATGTTGGTTAAACCTATTATTTAAAATTACAAAGGTAACCACCAGTAGAACTAAAAATGGTCTGAATTCCTTCCAGATTACCAGAAAGCAACAAAAAAACCAGACCCTACAGCAGCATAAAGCAGAGAATACAAAGTAGAACAGAAGCGGACTCAACCTGTTCAACACAACGAATGCAAACACACTCTTCAAAGGAAAATGAAAGCCAGTCATATGTTACCAACAAGAAATATAGCTGAAACCAAAGAACCCAGAAAGGCTGAAATTAATCCGGGAACCAACATATTTATCGCATGTAAATACAAACAAAAAGTGGGCAAGTGTTCTGTAATAATAACAGGCTGAATTCAGGCTAATAAACATTACAATAAATAACAGCATTGAAATAAAGAAAGTGAAAATATAAAAATTTAAGGATTAATTTACAGAATACAATGCTGGAATAAATACAGAAATAAAACTGTAATAAGTCACTTTAACTCATCTCTCTCAGACCTTGACAAATCAGATATACAAAAAATAAGTTATGATTCTGAGATTTTGAATAATATATTTAATAAGATTGATGATAGTTAGCTAACCAGCTGGCTAGACAGGTAAATACATAGAATAAATATATGTGTCTATTCTGAATATAGAGACTATATCTTATTTTCAAGCCCCCATGAGACATTTACAAAATTTGATAGTACAATAGGCCAAAAAGAAAATTATTAACAAAAAAATGGAAATAGAATCAGTTATATTCTCGGACTATGGTGCACCAAAACTAACAATGAATAATACAAATAGAACAAAAATTAGAAAATAGTCTCCTAAATGCCTCCTGAGTCAAAAAGGAAAACAAAACGTAACTGAAGAATATTTAAAAAACAAAGAAAACACCACATAAAAAAAATCTATGACCTTGAAAACATACTAAGTGAAAGAAGCCAGACACAAAAGGCCGCATACTGCATGATTTCATTTCTCTGAAATACCCAAAATAGGCAAATCCATGGAGACAGAAAGCAGATTAGTGGCTGCCAGGGGCTGGGGGAGATGGAATGGGGAATGACTTTTTAATGGATGTGGGGTTTCCTTTTGAGGTGACGAAAATATTCTGGAACTAGATAGTGGTGACGGTTGTAGAACATTGAAAATATACTAAATGTCACTGAATTGTACACTTTAAAACGGTTCAAATGATATATTTTATGTCAATGTGTATTTAACCACAATGAAAAAAAAAAATCTATGAGAAGAGGGATTTATGTTTCCATTAATGGTAGACTGGATAATGCAGAGCAAACTTTCCACTGACGACAAATAGAAAATCCAGACAGAATATGAAAACATCTGACTGAAGGACTGAAGTTCTAACAGGGCAACGAGAAATTATAGGGCCAAAATTCAGAAGGAAAGCTAGAGAGGCAAGCTCAGCATTTAGTGTTGCCTTTCCCCAGTGGGCATCAGTTGAGTCCAGAAGAAGCAGTTGAGAGCTTGAGAAGCTGAGCAGAGTATCTGACAGCCTTTTGCGGTTAGGGGTAAAAAGTGGAATCTGTCCTGATACCAACTAGCTTACTAAAATCCAATCCTGATACTAACCACCTGGAGTTAGCGTCAAACTCCACAGGTTTAAGGGCATGGTCAGTGCCCAGCAAGACTGTCCTCACCTTGGGGGTCCCCAGGCCACCTGCACTTTTGACCAACTGGTACAGATTCAAGGGTTCCCATGACACCCTAGGTTCAATATTTCATTATAATGACTCACAGAGCTCAGGAAAGCAGAATATTTATGATTGTAGTTTTATTATAAAGGACCAGCCAAATGAAAAGACATAGAGGGCTATGCTTGGGAAGTTCCCAAACACAGAGCTTCTGTGCCCTCTCCCCGTGGAATCAGGGCATATTACTCTCCTGGCACATCTGTGTGTTCACCAGCCAGGAGGTTTCACAGAGCTTCAGTAGCCCAGTTTTTCTTAGGGTTCCATTACATAAGCAAGCTTGATTGAATCGCTGGCCATGTGATGGAACTCAATCTCCAGGCCCCATCTTCTCCCTGGAGGTTGGGAGGTCGTGCTGATATCACATGGCTCAAACCAGGACCTGTCCTGAAGCTATCTAAGGGCTCACCATGAGTCACCTCATGAGCATAAACTCAGGTGTAATACAAGGGGCTCATGAGTTACGAGACACTCTGATCACCCAGGAAATTTCAAGCTCTAGAAGCTCTGTTCCAGGAACTCAGGACAAAGACCAGACAAGTTCTTTCTTATAAACAGAGGCCACCCCCTGGTCTTTGGTCATGGTTCCCTTATAACAGAATGATCAAACCTGTCTGAGCACCTCCATTTGGTGTAGCATTTATATAACATAGGCAGCAGGAGTCCAACATGAATATGCCTAACGTTTGGAGGACACAGGGCGGGATAAGGATAGGAGGCTTTTAACTCCATTTCCCAATATACTTGATTTGTTTTTGCCTTTTTCAGTCAGAGTGGCAGCCTTCCAAACAAGATGCTGTCTGCTCATCTTGGAACTTCCATCTGTGAGCCAAGAAGCTCTTTGTTGGTCACCAGAGATCTGTTCACAGGGCACCACCAATGTTGCAACAGCTTCCAGCAGCTCCTCAGATGGTTCCAAAGCCAGTCTTAGGGCAAGAGTCTACCTGCCGTGGACATGCTGGGTAACTCTTTGTATTCCCTCAGAACTTCATCAAAGAACTAGAAACCATTAAAAAAAAAAACAAGTAGAAATTCTAGACATAAATAACACCATAACTGAGAAATAGGAACTCAATGTGTGGAATTAATGGCAGATTAGACAAAGCTGAGGAGAGAATTAATGTACTAAAAAATAAAACTGAAGAAATATCCAAATTGCATGGAGAGTCAAAAATAAATAAAATGTAGAAGTAAGAGCAAGCAATACATTAAGAAGGCCTAATATAGGTGTAATCGGAGTCCTTATACATAAAGGAGAGAGAAATGATGCAGAAACAATATTTGAAGAGACAACGACTGAGAATTTTCCAAAATTGATTAAAGATATCAAGTCACAGATGCAAGAATTTCTATCAACTCCCAAAGAGGATTTATAAAAGAAAATCACACCTAGACAAGAGAGAACAGATAGCTTGCCTTCAAAGGAGCAATCATTAGAATGACACATAAAATCTCAACAGAACAATGAAGTCCAAAATACAATGCGTTAGTGTCATCAGAGAGCTGAAATACTGCACCCAGAAGAAACACTCTTCAAGACTGAAAATGAAATAAAAACATTTTCAGGGGCTGGCCCCATGGCCGAGTGGTTAAGTTCACGCACTCTGCTTCAGCTGTCTTGGATTTTGCCGGTTTAGATCCTGGGCACGGATGCAGCACCGCTCATCAGGCCATGTTGAGGCAGCCTCCTGCATGCCACAACTAGAAGGACCTACAACTAAAAATATACAACTATGTACCAGGGGGCTTTGGAGAGAAAAAAGGAAAAATTAAAAATCTTGGGGGGAAAAAAACATTTTCAGACAAATAAAAATTAAGAGAATTCATCACCAGCAGATCTGATTCAAAGAAAACACTAAAGGGTATTCTTCAGGCAAGTGGAAAAAGATAGCAGATGGAAGTGCAGAGATGCAGGAAGAAATGAAGAGCAACAAAGTAAGCAGATATATAGAGAAAAATTGAATTGACTATCGATTGCCAAAACAATAAGAATATTTTGAGACGTTTGAAATATATATGGAACTAAAACGCATTTTAAAAAATCACAGCTAAGTTGAGGAGGATGATAGATGGAGTTAAAGTATTCTAAATTCCTTACATTATTTAGGAAGAAAGTAAAACTACCAAGTAATATTACACTTTGATAAGTCACAAATTCTTTTGTAATCACTGGGGTAACCACTAACAGAATAATAAAAGAGTACATAATTTTCAAGCTAATTCAAAAGTGGAAATAGAATGATAAAATATATCAGTCTGAACATAGACAAATAAACCAATAGATAGAATCAGATTTACACTTACTTGGTCACCTGATTTCCAGCAAAGTTAACACTGCAGTACATTGGGGCAAGGAAGATCTTTGACTATATGGTGCTGCGCTAACTGGATGTCCATATGGAAGAAAGAATTTTGGTCCCCATGTGACATCACACATGAAAAATAATTCCCCTGCAGGTCTAAATATGAATGGAAAAACAAAAGAGCTTTTAGGAGGAAACATAAGAGAACATCTTCACAACTTTGTAGTATGCAAAGATTTTTAAAACAGGACCAAAATAATTGGCTAACTATATAGGGACAAAAATGATAAATTGGACTATATTAAGAATAAAAGTCTTTGCTAGTTGAAAAAGAGTAAAATGGCAAACCACAGTGTGTAAGAAGATATTTTCAATAACAGAGAATGTGTTCACGTGGCCAGAATATACTTAAAACCTTTATAAATCAATAACAATGACAGAAAATTAACAAGTACTTCACAATAAATTATATCCCCATGGCCAATAAACACAGAAAAGGACTCAACTTCATTATTCATGAAGGAAATACAAATTAAAATCACAAGACATCCCAGACTACCTCCAGAATTGACTTAAAAAATGAAAAAAAAAAAAAAAGAGTCAGATAATACCAAGTGTTGACAAAGATGTACAATACACAGAACTCTCAGGAACTGCTGGCAGGAGTATAAACTGATCTATGGGAAAATTGTTCATTTCAAAGCCAAAAATAAGGATATTTAATGGACCCAGGAATTCTTAGGCATATATCCAACAGAAATGTTTAATGTTCACCCAAAAGACATAGCATGTTCATAGAAATACTATTCACAATAACCTCAAATTCGAAACTAGCCCAGTGTCCATCAACAGTAGTACAGATAAGTAAAACATGGTATATTCACACAAAGAATTTCCATACAGCAATCATATTGTTATGGACGGAATTGTGTCCCCCACACCCTGAGCCATTCACATGCTGAAGCTAAACCCAATGAGACTGTATTTGAAGACGGGGCCCTTAAAGAGACAGATAAGGGTAAACGAGGTCCTGAGGGTGGGGCCCTAATCCAACAGAACTGGTGTCCTTATAAGAAGAGGATGAGACACCAGAGATGCACATGAACAGAGATGGCCATGTGGGGACACAGCGAGAAAGGGTCTGTCTGCAAGCCAAGGTGAGAGGTCTCAGGAGAAATCCAACCTGCCAAACCCTGATCTTGGACTTCCAGCCTCCAGAATTGTGAGACAATAAATCTCCGATGTTTAAGCCACCCAGTCTGCAGTATCCCGTTATGGGAGCCCCAGTCGACTAACAGAGTATGGATATACCATATTCTGTTTTTCTACTTATCGGTTGGTGGCACTTGGGTTGTTTCCACTTGTTGGCTATTATGAACAATGCTGCTGTGAATGTTCATGCACAAGTTTTTGTGTGGGCATATGTTTCTATTTCTCTTAGGTATATTTAGAAGTGACATCCTGGGTAACATGGTAACTCTATGTTTTAACAAATTAAACTTTAAAAAGTATAAAGGAATCCATAAAGATAACAGCAGAAATGAAGGCAACAAAAAACAAACTTCCGATACAAAGGATGATCTAAGTCAAAGACTGTTCTGTGAGAACATTAATAAAATATAAAAGCCCCTAGGAAAATTGATAAAGAAATGAGAGAAGGCATGAATTATCAATATCAGGATTGAAAAAAGTACATTGCTCCAGATCCTATAGACATTATAAAGATAAGATTATGAACATCCTGATGTCTTCCAATAAATTGAAAATTTGAGTTGACAAAGTTCCTAGAAAACTACAACTTCCAAAAACCAACAAAAGAAGGAATAGAAAATCTGAATAGTATTATATCTATTAAAGAAATTGAATTTACAATTTAAAACTTCCAACAAAGAAAACTCCAGTCCCAAATGGCTTCACTGGCAAATTCTAATAAACATTTAAGGAAGAAAAATATCGTGATTACACAGACTTTTCCAGACACTAGAAAAGAAGAAACATATCCAATTTCAAATTATGAGGTCAGCATAACCTTGTTACTAAAACCTAACAAGGATATTAAAAGCAAGGAAAAGTATAAGTCAATCTCATTAATGAACACAGACGCAAAATATCCTAAGCAAAATTTTAACAGCAAAGTGAATTCAACTATATCCACAAAAGATAATACATCCTGAAAGTTTGTGCTATTGCAAGAATGCAGGGTTGGTATAAATTTGAAATTAATCATTAACACTTACAATATAAACAGAATAAAGGAGAAGATTCATATAATCATATGATAGGTTTGCAATTAAAAAAGTAATAAAATTCAACATCCATTGATGGTCATCTACCCTCACCCAGGCTCTTATGCACATCCCTTAATCTAATCCAATTTCCTACTCTTCCTACTTCCCCCATTCTCCCACCGTGACCCTGGAAGTCACAGTGCACCCTTGGTAATACGCCCTAGACACTCAACACTCCCAACATTCATTCCTCTTCCTTGCTCTCACCGAAATCTGGTTCTGCTTGGGGACATTGCTTTTCTTGCAGTCCTCTCATGTGGCAGCTGGTTTTCCTCTTAGCCTCTGTGTATCACAGATCTAGAGGTGGGGGAGGGGTCCTCCTTCTCTTCTTTGCCTTTTTTAGACTAATTATCCTTCCTTTTCTCTACAAAACCTCTCTTCCCTTCAACTTTGTGTCTTTAGGCTATACCAGCCGCTATTCTTCTTGTTGGAGGCTTCTGCCAGCCTCCTGGCTACTGTGCCTCACTTCCTGAAGAGTTTAAAGCCTGGCTCTCAGCTTCACTCTCTACGATTAGTACCTTGGTTTTTTGTTTGTTGTTTGTTTGCTGAGGAGGATTTGCCCTGAGCTAATATTGTGCCAATCCCCCTCCTTTTTTGTATGTGGCACACCTCTACAGTATAGCTGGTGAATGGAGTAGGTCTGCACCGGGGATCCAAACCCGTGAAGCCAGGCTGCCAAAGCAGAGCACGTGGAACTAACCACTTAGCCACCGGGCCAGGCCCAGTACCTTGCCATTTTTTGTGACTTCAGCCAACATCCATCAAAGACCTACACAACATCCTAGCTTTTCAGGTTCTGTATTACTTATCTATTGTTGTGTAACAAATTATCCCCAAACTTAACACGAGAAGCGTTTATTCTCTGACATTGCCTCTATGGGTCAGGAGCTCAGGAGCACCCTAGAACGGTCGTTCTGGCTCTGAGTCTCTGTGATGCCGCATCTCGTCTGCCGGGGCGGCTGCAGTCATCTCAAGGCCTGACTGTGGCAGGAGGTCTGGCTTCCAAGGTGGCTCACAAACCGGCCTGGCAAGTTACTGCTGGTTGGTCCTCACCATGTGGGCCCCTTGAGTGTCCTTAGGAGGTGGTGGCTGGCTTCCCCCAAGAGAGAGCAAGGCAGAAGCCACAGTGTTTTTTATAACCTAGCCTTGGAAGTCACACACAGTCATTAGTTACAAAGGTCCGCCCTATTGAACGTGGGAGGGACTACCCAAGAGGTGTGAGCACCACCCGGCGAGAATCCCTGGGAGCCAGGGTAGAAGCTGGTTCCTGATTTCTTCACCTCCAACTACCTTGTCCTCCACACAACCTCATCCTCCCACTGCCGTGGTTATGCCCTAGACTGTCATCAACGACAGTCACTGCCTTTAAAGTCAGTTTCCAGCATCCACTCTTTGGCCATCCCTTCTAATCTTTCCAGCTCTCTTACTCTTACATCTTGACTCAATTCTTCAACCCCAGAGAGACTCCCCAATGTTTTCACTGCCCATCACTTTACTCATCTCCTCACTTTCTTCATTATCCCTCTAGATTCCACAGTCCATCACTATAACCACTCCTTGTTCCTCTCTTTCTCATCATATTGTCTGAAAAATGGAAAAAGCCAATTTCCTGCACCTCACACCCCCACCTGAGCAGCTAGATGTAGCTAGAGGAAAACACAATTGTGCCTACTAATCTCTCTTTCAATTTATGACCACAAAACTCAAGTGGGCCATTTGCACTAATCCTCATAAATTCACATCCCCACTTTCAGAGATAATTTCATATCTTCTCATCTTTTAGGAAACCTTCCATCCCCATCCGCACTCCACTCTCAGCTTCTCAGCTGCCAACCTCACTCATTTCCTTGAGATAAAAGAAGCAATCAGGAGAACTACCTCATCTTCCCATCACCAAATGCAGCAGCCAACCTGCATCCGTGCCCATGGCCTTTCTCCATGTTATAAAGGATGGACCATCTCATCATTATGGCACCAGATCCCATTTCCTCTCCCAGAAAATGCAATCTGTGGCCAAGTGACGTCAGCTCATCCTTGTCAGATACTTGAATTGGACAGTGATACAAAGCCAGGGAGGGCAGCCATGGGGGAGGTGAATGCACACCATGATCAGTCAGCCAAAAGAGAGAGAAGACCAGAGCAGGCAGGCAGAGGGACACAGAGAGAAGTGACGATGAGCCTTGGAGAGAAGAGAGGGTTACCTGAGTTCTTGGCTTCCTGCCCTGCTTCCAGGTCTCCGTGAAAGCTGACTGGCTTGCAATTCTAGGAGATAACCCCTGATTCCTCATAACAAAATCCACATTACGTAAGTTAGCTTGAGCGGGTCTTTGTATTTTACAACTGAAGGAGCCCATTTATTTATTCTATTTGGACACAGAAAGACGTCTGGAAGGACGTTCCAATAAAAATTAACAGTCGTTATCTCTGGGAAGTTGGGTTTCAGAGGATTTTAAATGGTTTCTTGTTTATACTTTCCTGAACAGTTTGAGGCATTTAAAATAGCATGTATCAGCTTCCTTCCTCTCCTTACTAATCCAATCCATCGACATGGCCTCTCAGTCTCAAGTCGATCCAACTCTCTCTCCATCCACCGGCATCATTCTAGTCAGATCTCCATTCTCTCTCTTACCTAGCTGAGCGCAGCAGTCTCTTAACCGGTCCCCCAGATCCCCCTATGCAAACCTCCACTCCATGCCCCACAGAGCTGCCAGCTGGATCTTGTGACAATATCAACCCAGCGTCGCTACTTCCTTGCTTAAAACCCTTCAATGGCTTCCCTTTTCACTTGGAGTAAAACTCAAGCCTCAGTTTCCACATCTGTAAAGTAAGTCGTTGGAAAGGTCAAGTACAATACTGTGTGAACCGTATGAAGCCTGGGCTGTAATAGGTGCACACGAAATGGACATTCTTGTTCTTGCCTTCCAGGCTGCCCAGCCACTTTCAGTTAAGTCGGAAAGTTCTTAGAAACTAGTGTGTGTGCACTCTGCAACTTCAGCTTTAGTCATTTTCCCCTTGCTCCCTGAGCTCCTCCCACACTGGCTTCTGACAGCATGTAGAACTCACCAAAAACCCCCTTCTACCTCCGGGCCTTTGTTCGTTCTTGCTGCTAGAATATTCTACACAACTCCTCGAATGGCTGGTCCCTCGTCCCACAGTCCTCAGTGTTTCAAAGTCGCCTTGTCCAAGGCGCCTCCCTGACCATTTTAAGGTGGCAGCCCCCACTACCCGCTCTGGTATCCCATGGCAGCCTGGATTTCCTTTGTAGCTCATGTTACCAGCTGTCATCTGACATTTGCTTCTTGACTTTGTTTCCCTTATCTCCCACCAGATTATATGCTGCCCATGGTTTTATCTGCCTCTTTATTCATCTAGTGTTTAGGGCTGTGCCTGGTGTAGCTATCTTTCCGTGTTCAGTGAATGGATTTTAACTAAAGCCTTCCCTGGTATGCCCAGCTGGAAGCCATCACTGAGTCCCCTGAATGCTCACAGTTCTTCATCTCCACTTCATTAGGACCCATCTTGTTTCGTATTATATGGGAATTTCGTGTACCGAGAGGCAGGGTAGCGAAGTGGTTAGAACCAGACCTCTGTTCAAATTCCAGCCCTGCCACTCCCAGGCTCCAGAATGGTGCCCCGTGCCTGGCCCAGAGAAAAACCACACAGAGGGGTAGTGCTACTGTGTTTTGTGTTACCCGCCCCACCCCCCAGCGGGAGCTGAACCCAACTCCTCAAGGGGACAATTACACGTATGACTTAGTCTCTGATAACTTCCACAATGCCTGCCTGGCTCAGGACACACAGGAGGTGCTCAATGGATAATAAATTATAAGAAGAAATTTTATTTTAGGTTTATATGTGCCAGGTTCTAAACTGTTCTAAACACTTTACATGCATCAGCTCATTTAATCCTCATATTAAGTATAATTATTATTTCCATTTCACAGATGAGGAACCAAGTCATAGGGAATTAAAAACTTTGCCCAGGGTTACCCAGTAAGTGAGGTGGCTGGGAATTAAACACAGGATTCAGGCAGCCAGGCGTTAACTACAAGATACCGTCAAGCATTGACCAACTAGTAGCGGCAGGTTTGTGAGGTTAGAATCAGAGACAACAATCAATATGTTAACAGAAGGGGCTGGTTAAATAAACTGTGATAGAATCTTATGTAGCCATTAAAAAGATGATAAAGATCTATATTTATAACACAGAAAACCATTCATAACATAATTGAAAAAAGTGAGCTAGAGCCAGCCCTGACCGCGTAGTGGTTAAGGTGGGGTGCTCTCACCACTTCTGCCTCCCAGTTCGGTTCCTGAGGGTCTGCCAGTAGCCATGCTGTGGTGGGAGCTCACACAGAAGTACTAGAAGGACTTACAACTAGGATATACAACCATGCCCTGTGGCTTTGGGGAGAAAAAAAACAAAAAAGAGAAAGATTGGTGAATCTTTCCCTGCCAAAAAAAAAAAAAAAAAGCTAGAAAACAGTATAATAAACCCGTACATGAATGTTTATAGCAGCTTGTTCCTAACTGACAAAAACTGGAGGTAACCAAGACATCCTTCCAAAGGTGAATGGATAAACAGTGGTAGGTTCATTCGATAGAATATTATTCAGTGATAAAAAGAAATGAGCTTTTAATCCATGAGAAAACATGGAGGAACCGTAAAAGGAGGAACCTTAAAAGGATATTGTTTAGTGAAAGAAGCCAGGCTAAAAATGCTCATACTGTATGACCCCCAACCATACAACATTCTGGAAAAGGCAAAACTAGAGAGACAGTAAAGACATCAGTGGTTGCACTGGGGCGGAGGGGGCAGGATGAACACATGGAGCACAGGAGTGCAGGGTAGGGAAACTGTTCTGTGTGCTACTGTCACGGTGGATGCGTGAGGTCCTCCGCTTATCAAAACTTTGAACTTTACGGCACAGAGTGAACCTTGATTGAGCTATGGACTTTAGTTAATAATAATGTATCAATATTGGTTCATTAATTATAACAAATGTACCACACTTACTCAAAGTGCTAATAGGGAGAACAAAGAGGGGTATACAGGAACTCTGCACTATCTCCTTGATTTTCTGTAAAGCTAAAGCCGACCTAAAAACTAAAGTCTATTAACAAAAACAAACAGTATAATAGCAGGACCCCTTTCCTGTCACTATACATGCTTGTTTCTGTGCATAGAAAAGTCTGGAAGGACAACCAAAATTAATAGCAGTTATCTCAGTGTAGTAGGATTAATGGCCATCTTTCACCTAGTTTTACCTAAGCTTATTTTCTTAACAAAAGCACGCATTAGTTTCCAATAAAGGAATAAAGTGGGCAGCGGGGTCTGCCCCAGCCGGCCGACGGCCCGAGCAGGCAGCTGCCTCTCTGCCCCGCCCGCCGGCCTCTCCAGCCACCCCGCCCCGCGGGGCCTCGGCCTCTCCGTCCGCCCCGCGCCGCCCCCCGCGGCCCCGGCCCCTCCGCCCGCCCCGCCCCCCGCGGGCCGCGGCCTCTCCGCCCCGCCCGCCGGTCTCTCCGTCCGCCCCGCCCCGCCCCGCCCCCCGCGGCCCCGGCCTCTCCGTCCGCCCCGCCCCCCGCGGCCGCGGCCTCGTCGGTGCTGGTCCCCGAGTTAGCAAGAGCAAAGAGAGCTCCTGCGGTGCAGTTGCGTCTGCACACCCGGCTGCTGCGGGGCCGGGAGCGGCCGGGAGGGGGCCCCGAGAGGCCGGCCCGGGGCGCGGACCTGCGCAGCCCTGGGGGCGAGGCCGCCGCGCCCGTCTTGCCTTCAGCGGGCTGGAATGTTCCCGCAGCGCGGTGTACTTTGTTCTGGGGATGGGGAGGGTGGAGTGGAGCGGGGGCAGAGCTCGGGGCCCCTGGGACTTGGAGGGCGGCCAGCTTTCCGTTCCCAGGGAGAGAAGGGGGGCGGGGAGTTGTCTAGTTCCCAGGCTGGGCCGCCGCCGGGCACTGGACGGAACCCCTGGATTCCAGTGCCAGCCGTGCCCCCGGCCAGCTGCATGCCCCTGGGGTCGGGTCTGTTAAGCCCTGTGGGCCTCAATTTCCTCATCTACAAAATGGGGTTAATAATAGTGGCGCCTAGTTATTGCCAGGCGCTGTTGTGGAGTGCGCTACAAGTGCTCATCCCTCGTAACACCCCTTTGAGGTAGTTGCTGTTAATACAATCACGTAATTATCCCAGTAGTAGAATAATACTGTCTCACTGCCCAGGTCCTTTGGACAGCACAGATGCTCGGGCTGTAAAAAGCCTGGTCCAGCCTCCTGCCAGGTAGTGAAATGTGCACTACATACCATTTTCACTTTAAAGATGAAGAAGCAGAAGCTCAAGGAGGTTAAGTAAGTGGCCCAAGGGCACACAGCTCCTAAGTGGCCATCCTCGGGTCAAACCCAGGCAGTCAGACCCAGAGCCTCTACTCAACCTCGACAGATACTGCCTCCCCCCTGCCAGCCTCAGGAGGCCTTTAAAATCTGTTTATTTGGACATACTGCAATTTGTACAATTCTGAGGAAGTATTAATAATAATTGATACTAAGTAGTGACAATTACCACCAGTTGAGGGCTGTGATTCTCACAACACCCTATGAGATAAGTGCTACTATTATTCTCCCCATTTTATGGATGAAAGAATCGAGGCACTGGCGCATCATTTGATTCTAGGAGGAGGGACTCATTCATCCTGAAGCCAGAGCCCACAGTGGCTTAGCTGTCGCCTCCTGTCGGATTTTATAGGGAGGCAGAGTCTGATTACAGAGGCGCGCCTGGAAGGACAGTCCTCCTCCAAATGTTGTCACAGGCAGCCCTGCCTGGTAATCTGAGGAGCTCTGCAGAGTGTAGCGAGTCCCGGCTGATGGCCAACACCAGCCGCGGAGCTGCTCCTCTCTCCTGGGTGTGCTGCTTCCAGGAGCCCAGCTGCCTGGAGCCGGGGGGAGCATGTCCTGCCAGACTCTCAGCAGAGGGCAGGGGGCAGGTCAGTCGCCCTAAGGTCTGATGAAGGAGTGCTCTGCAGCAGAATCGCCCTGTCCCTGTGTCCTTATGTCCCTCCCCTTTACAATCCCTCCATCAGGCTGACCAGAGAGTCATTATTGGGCTCCCATCACTCCCCCACCAGAGTTGGGGGCAGCCTTCTTTTAAAAATGCAAATGTTGCTGTTGCTTCTGTGCACCCATCCCCCACATCCCCTCCACCTGCCACCTTCTGGGAAAGAAAGCACACTCTTGTTCTTTGTAGTAGGCAGTAAATGTTTGTCCAAGATGGCTTGGCAAATAGCCACATATTGCTGTTGGCGTCATGTGGGCACACAGTAGGCACTGAATAACTGCTTTCCACGTATGTTCCCTCTGCCTGGAACGCTCTTCCTCTCGATACCTGCATGGCTTCCTCCCTCACCTCCTTCAGTTTTTACTCAGGTCACCTTCTTTGTGGGGCCTTGCCTGACCTCCAAATTTAACTTACACCCTGACGGTAGTCCTGATTCCTTTTCCCAGATTTATTCTTTCCACAGCACATATCACTGTCCTAAACTCTCGTTATTTTTATTTATTTTGCTTATCGTCTGTCTTGCCCCCCAGAAGGGAAGTTCCATGAGGATAGCGATTTCTCTCTGTGCTCGTCCTCACTGCGTCCCCCACTGCCTGGAACTGGGAGGAAGGAAAGGAAGAGGAGGGAAGACCAGCTTCCCTGGCCATTCCAACCATTGTGACTACGACCCCGTAGGAGGAGGATGCATTTCTTACTTGTACCATTTACTCAACATTTGGCTTATCATATCCCCTTGGTGACATCTCTTGTCATATCGTCCCATTCTGCGATTTGACTTTGCGGTCGTGTCTCTCATCTGCCTGAGCAGAGAGGAAATTTCCTGTCTCAGGACAGGGGAAGAAGGGACCTGAGTCTTTGTACCTCTCAGTGCCAAGAACAGGGCTGAATTTAATATTAGACCTAACTGCTTAAGTCTGATTTGTTTGAGGTTTGATAGGTAAAGTTTTAAGCCAAATAAATTCACAGCATTTTTTTTTTCTGCTTTTTCTCTCCAAATCCCCCCAGTACATAGTTGTATATTTTAGTTGTGGGTCCTACTAGTTGTGCACAGCATTTTTGATAAATAACGTTCAATGTATGTTAATGGGGGTCAATTTGTGAACTAATTTCTTAACACAACAGCTAGGTTTCCTCATTAAATGTAACAGAAAATTCATACCTTGACTATGTTCTTACCATAATCTGAATCCTTGGTTTTCTCTTTATTGTTAAGATGAAAGCGTTGTTGAAAGTAAGTGAGAAAAGAGAGGGAGGGAGGGAGTCGCATTGGCTGGAGGGGAATGAAGCCTGTGGGCCTCCTCTGGTCACCCCACCTCACCCCAGCCCTTGAGAATAAGGGGAGTACACATCTAGGGGCGGCCCTTAGTTTTATAGCATCAAGTTGGTTACAGCACACACCGAATTCATCCTGCCTGCCTTGCTGCGTTTCCCCAGGGTTGACTGTGATGTGGGATGGTGTCATGTCTGACTCAGGACAAGTGGAAGGAACTGCTTGAAAAAGACTAGTGAATATATAATTTTTGTTATCTAGGAAAATCTAAAAATGTGCCCAAATAAGCATTTATTATGTGATTTGAATATGAAATTTCATCATTACATTGCATGTGTATGATGATCTTGGTACCTGGCATCAGTTAAAATTTGATAAAAGGTGCCATTCTGATTGGCTTGATGCTAGGAAAAATACATCAGAACGGTCCTGCATAACTCTCCGTAACAAATCGCTGCAGGGTCCTGCTGAGATACGTGGGAGAGACGGATGGCGGATGGGAGAACGAATGGGTGGATGATAGATGAATCAATCCATGGGTGAGTGGGCAAACGAATAAACGTGTGACTGTCTAGAGAGCTGCACAAATGGACAGATGGGGGAATGGTAGGTGATTGAATTTGCTGGGCTCCAAGGTCCTTGGGCCTCCCACAGCACTGACCGCAGCACTGACCATATGACTTCAAAGGTATTCGTCTACCCATTGGTCTTCCCCAGGAGATTTTGAGCTCTTCAAAGGCAAGAAGTTAATTTTATCATTGTTTGTGTCCTGGGTCCCTAGAGCAGTGTCTGGCACATTCACAGAGGTAACAGTTAGGAGGTCAGTTTGGCTTCTGTTACATGTGCATCTCATCTGTACGAGAGAGCAAGAGAAAGTCCACAGTGCAGCCAGCAGGAAGGAAAGAAGAGGAAGAGGAAGGCCCATGTGTCCTCTTCAGAGGCGGGACCCGGAAGTTGCATATATAACTTTGGCTCTCATCCCATAGGCCAGCACTTAGTCTTATGGCCACACCTTGCTGAAAGGATGCTTAGAAATTTAGTTTTATTCTGGGTGGCTTTTTTTTTTTTTTAAAGATTGGCACCTGAGCCAACATCTGTTGCCAATCTTCTTTTTTTTTTTTTTTTTTGCTTTTTCTCCCCAAATGCCCCCAATACATAGTTGTATATTTTAGTTGTGGGTCCTTCTAGTTGTGGCATGTGGGATGCTGCCTCAACATGGCCTGACAAGTGGTGCCATGTCCACGCCTAGAATCCGAACTGGCGAAACCCTGGGCCACTGAAGCGGAGCATGTGAACTTAACCACTCGGTCACAGGGCTGGCCCCAATTTCTGGGTGGCTTTGTATCCATCCAAATATCAGTGATTCTAAAGACAGTAGAAACGGATATTGGAAGGCAATTAGTCTCTGCCACCTAAGGAAGCAGCACGTTCTTATTTGTTAAATGAATAAAAATAAACACATCTAACTGACGTTGAAAACCTGTACTGTGAAGAGGAAAAGCATGTTGAACTGCACAGTTAAATGAAAGAATAAAAGTAGGATTGATTGATGCAATTATTTGCTGCCTTTCTTTCCTAAGAGACGTTTTGTGGGAAGTCACAGTGGCCCCAGATAAAAGGTTTCCCTTCCCGGGCTCCCTCCAAATGGCCGTGTGACACCACTGTGGCCAATCAGATATAAATGGAAGACAGCAGGAGGCCTCTGAGGTTTTCGCTTTCATACAGCCATCACTCTCTCTCTTCCTTCCTCCTTCTTCTTGATTTCTGAAATACAGATGTGAGTGTGGAGCAGTCAACTTGTGGCTATGAGACTCTAAGCAAGAAAGCAAAAGCCACATGTTAAGTTTGACAGAGTGGAAAGACGGAAGGTAGCCAGGACATTGATGACATCGTGACAATGCTACCCCACCCTGCCTGCCTGCCTCCAGACTTCTCATTAATGAAAAACAGAAGTTCCTACTTGGCTAAGCCAGGAGAGTTGCCTTTCTGTTTACGCAGCCTAACTGATGTATATATATCTTGAAAATTCACTGACTATCACAGTGAATTCACAGAACTCACAGAATATCTCTGGAAGGATACCGCACCATAGCCGCCTCTCCTGGAAGGAGAAGTCATGAGTGATTGGAGAACAGGGGTGGGCAAGAGACTTAGTTTTCATTTATAGTTTTATATTTTTGAAAGTTGAGTTGTTGGCATTTATAAATTCAACAAAAAATGTTGACATAACAGCTTACAATGAGGAAAGTCAAAAGACACTATTTCATTCATCAGTTTGATGGCTCAAGAAATACAATGTCCACCAGTCGTGTTATTGCAACACCTTGCTATGTCATCATCAGAGACAAAGTTGTCCCACAAAATTAATCCCAAGTGGTGGTTCAAGAACTGAGTTTGGAAAATTCTTTATTCATTAAGAATAAATTAGCAGATGTATGCTATACTTTAATAAAAGTAGGGGTTGGGGGTTTTCTTTTTTTGCCTTGTTTTATTTAAATCAGAGAGACTTAATTGTTTCAGAGTTTTAATTGTATTTCTAATGTTTTCTCTCTCAAGCTAGGTGGCAAGTATATTGTTCTTTGTCTTATCATTCACTATTTTTCTTTGATTGCCTGGAATATTTCCTAATTTGAACTTAATTAACTAACTCAGAGAACTCAGAGTGCATTCCCATAGAATCAAGCCCTCTCGGTCCCTTGACAGCGCACTTTCCGAGAAGCAGAGACCCACTGGCATAGTGCACAGGACCCACAGCTTGTCTCTGCCTCCGCTTGTCTCATGGCTACACCTGACAGTGGCACCACAAATAGTTGTGGGGTTATGAATGATCTTGGTGCCTGTGAGTCATGATTCTTATGCTTACTTGCATTTTCTTCTTAATTCTACCCATAGATAAATTTTTTTTTTTTTTGAGGAAGATTAGCCCTGAGCTAACATCTGCTGCCAATCCTCCTCTTTTTGCTGAGGAAGACTGGCCCTGAGCTCACATCCGTGCCCATCTTCCTCTACTTTATATGTGGGACGCCTACCACAGCATGGCTTGACAAGCAGTGCCATGTCTGCACCCAAGATCTGAACCGGCGAACCCCGGGCTGCTGAGAAGTGGAACGTGTGCACTTAACTGCTGCCCCACTGGGCCGGCCCCTACCCATAGATAAATTCTTAATAGGGAAGGAGGCAGGGGAGATGAATTAAACAAAAGACTGCATCCACATCCAGAAGGCATAGGAAGTAGCGTGACCCGAGGATCATCTCTCTTAAGAGCCACATGGCAGCTACAATTACCAAATCAAACCTATGGCACAAGTGCAATTTGTCATAATCACAGTCACATTGATATATATGTTTGAATTCTGCTATAATTTTAAATAGCAAAATAAGATTAACTCGTGTATTTGGCAACAATGTGTACTTATTCCTTTCCTAATATTATCTATGGTATGAAGACATGGGAAAAATAAAATTAGTTAAAAGATAAACTTTAATTTAAATAAAGCTTCATATTTTAAAAATTAAGTTGCTTATATTTATGTACTTTTCCTTATAAAATAACAAGGGTTTAAAAAGTTCTTTAAACGGCTGATTTTATCACTCGTATGTTTACAAAATGCTTTTATAAATATCATGCCAAAAAATCTATGAGGGGCTATTTATTTTAATTCTCTATGAAATGTTTAATATTCCTCAAAAATGGGTTTCTGTCCATGAGAATGTGCCTTGTATGTGAATGTCATTCACTATGTATGTCGTTGGGATAAAAAAGGCTGAGAAACAAAAGAAAATTCACCACATTATCAATAAATCCTAATAAAACTAATTATAAGATCAGCTGCAATTTAAAAGGGTCACTCAAGAAGATCAAAGCTGGACTTCTGAGTATCAGTATGTGTGATAAGTTACAGATTTATTTTGTACCAAGTCCAAGACCTTTACCATGCTATACCCAAGATTTTTTTTAATTTAAAATTAACCATAGTAGAATTAAAAAATAGGATATCTGTCTTCCAAATCACAGCAAGATAAAGGCAAACAAAACAGTCTCATAACAAAAGACAAGAAAAAAGTAATTAGAATCATAAACAAGCATGAATGTAAGCAAGATCACCAAAAACAAACTACATAATCCAAACAATACATGTAAGTGAGTTAAACCCCCTATTAGAAGACAAAGACTCAGTTTGGGTTAAAAAGAAATCAACCATATACTTCTTAGAAGAGACATATCTAAAACAAAATGATGCAAAAAGGTTCCTGAGAACACACATTGCAACCACTGAGCAGTGATGGCAGCATCGTGGCAGAGTAATCTGTTCCTTTTGTCTCTTCCCTCTGAGTTACAACCAGTAGGACATCTATAGACCAACAGTGGACTCTCTGTGCAGCACACCAGAACACTTGAGTGATCCGTTCATCTATACATCTGAAGGTGGGTGGACTGGACTTCCTAGGGGCAGTGGAATCAGGGGAGCAGTGGTGGCAACTCCCCAAATGGGAAATTCCAGGAACTCTGGCCAAACCTGCAACCAGAGGTCCCAGGAACTGAGGTAACACCCATGAGGAATTGCAGCCAGCTCCAGGAACTGTGATGATACCTGTAACCTAGTCCCTCCCCAGCCCCTGGCAGTGGTGCCTTCAACTCTGGCCCCCCCAGCAGTGGGGGCTGTATCCAAGACCCTAATTCCCCCAGCATCAGCAGTAGCGGTGCCCAAGACCTGAAGTTCCAGGCATTGCATTGGTCCATAGATCAGAGGCTGCAGGAACTGAAGCCACACTTGTGACTTGGCCCCTCTGCCTCCCCCAGCAGTGGTGGGTGGCACCCACGACCTGAGGCTTCAGGAACCCCAGAAGCACTCGTGACCCAGGTACCCCTCCACCTGTGGTGCTGGCAGTGTCACCCATGACCCTGGTCTGCCCAGCAGTGGCAATGACACCTGTGAACCCAGCACCCCCCAGCATTGGTGTTGCCAGCACCCCAGATAACCTGGGAGCAGTAGCGCAGGCAGTGCATGTGGCGGCAGTGCCCAAGTTTGTGGAGAGCCCATGGAGAGCCAGGTAATAGTGACAGCAGAGCCCATGACTCTGGTCCCCTCAAGCTTCAGGGTTTCCTGCAACTTCAGCCCCCTAACCTGTAGCAGCAGTGCCTGCAGATCCAACAAACCAGGACATGATGGAGGTGCCTGTGACCCCGGCTCCTGCCCTACTCTCCCCTCCACCCACCACAGTGGGGGAACCTATGACCCAGGCAATCCCAGAAGCAGAAGAGATGCTTGCCAGCCCAATGACCCCAGAGGTGACACCCACAACTGCAGTGGCACTGTAAACAGCAAGGCGTCAGCAACCTCAAAGGCACAAGCAGCACAACAAGAGGACTGATGATTCCTTTGTCAGAGGTAGTGGAGTGTGGAAAGTGCAGGCTCTCAAAGAAGTAGCTCAAAGTCAAAGTCAACAAAGCCCAAATAAGAGAGATGTTTGTCATCACAGATGTGCCAGCAGAGGAACAATCATGAAGCACCCTTAAGAACTACAGTAACAAGGTATCACAAAGGGAAAATGACAACTCTCCAAAAACCAAGCTCGAAATCACAGAAGATTGCAATCTAAGTGACAGAGAATTCAAAATAGCTGTCATGAAGAAACTGAACAAGTTGCAAGAAAACTCAGAAAGACAGTTCAATGAGCTCAGGAATAAAATTAACGAACAGAGGAATACTTCACCAAACAGACTGAAATTCTAAAAAAGAACCAAATGGAAATTCTGGAGCTGAAGAATACAATAAATGGGATGAAGAATAAAATAGAAAGCGTTGGACATAGAGCAGACCATATAGAAGAGAGAATTGGTAAGCTTGAAGATGGAAATCTAGAAGTGATTCAGGTGGAAGAGGAGAGAGAACTCAGATTTTTTAAAAATGGAGAAATTCTACCAAAATATCCGAGTCAACTAGGAAAAGCAACATAAGGATAATGGGTATCCCAAAAGGAGAAGAAAGGAAGAAAGAAGCAGGGAACTTTTGTAAAGAAATAATAGCTGAGAACTCCCAAACCTGAGGAAGAAACTGGATATACAAGTACATGAAGCTAATAGAATACCTATTATCTCAACACAAAAAAACCTTCCCCAAGGCACATTATATTAAAACTTCAAAAGTCAATAACAAAGAGTTGGCCAGCCTGGTGGTATAGTGGTTAAGTTCATGTGCTCCACCTCGGCAGCCTGGGGTTTGCATGTTCAGATCCCGGGTGCAGACTTAGTTAGCACTGCTCATCAGGCCACACTATGGCGGTGTCCCACATAGAATGGAGGGAGATTGGCACAGAGGTTAGCTCAGCGACAATCTTCCTCAAACAAAGAGAGGAAGATTGGCAACAGATGTTAGCTCAGAGCCAATCTTCCTCACACACACACACACTCACACACATACACACACACACACAGTCAACAACAAAGAATATTAAGGGTGGCCAGAGAGAAGGAATAACTTACAAAGGAACCCCCCATTAGGCTATCAGCAGATTTCTCAGCAGAAACTCTACAGGCCAAGAACGAGTGGAATGATGCATTCAAAATATTGAAAGGAAAAAACTGTCAGCCAAGAATATCTGGCAAAGTTATCTTTCAAATATGAAGGAGATATAAAGGCTTTCCCAGAAAAACAAAAGCTGAGGGAGTTCATGACCACTAGACCTGCTGTATAAGAAATCTTGAAAAGAGCCCTCCTACCTGAAACAAAAAGGCAAAGGTTTACAAAGCTTTAAACAAGGCGACAGAATCAGAAAATTGCAACTCTGTACCAGAATAGGTTAGTAAACTCTTAGTTACAACATAAAGGCTAAAGAGAATGAAAGCATTAAAAATAACTATAACCTCTTCAATTCAGTGCCAAGGTCACTATACAAAAAGGGATAATTTGTGACAATAAAAACATAGAAGAGGATGAGGAACAGGATGGAACCTGCATAGGCAAACGGAGATAAGATGCTATCAGCAGAAAAAGGACTATTTCATCTATGAGATACTTTATACAAACCTCGGGGTAACCACAAAAGAAAAATTCAGAGCAGAGTCACAGAACAAAAAAAGAGGAAACTGAGAAACACATCACAGAAAACCACCAAACTGAAATGGCAGACAGGAAGACGAGGAAAAAGAAACAATGGAAATATAGGTCAGAAAATAAAAGATAAAATGGCAGTATTAAGCCCTCATATATCAAATAATCACCCTAAATGTAAATGGATTGAATTCACCAATCAAAAGACTCAGAGTGGCTGGATAAATTAAAAAGCAAGACCCAATAATATGCTGCCTCTAAAGACAAACATAGGCTCAGAGTAAAGGGATGGAAGATGACACTCCAAGCAAATGACAAACAAAAGAAAGTAGGAGTAGCTGTACTCATATAAGAGAGGAGCATAGGCTTCAAGCCAAAAAGATAACAAAAGACAAAGAGAGACATTATATAATGACAAAGGGGACAATCCACCAGGAAGACACAGCATTTATTAATATATATGCACGTAGCCTAGGAGTGCCAAAGTATATAAAGCAACTATTAACAGACCTAAAGAGAGAGAGAAATCGACAACAGAGAACATTCTAATCCATATCCCCTGATGGACCTGTGTGATCATCGTTTGGAAGATCCACCCAGAAGTGGGTTTGCTGGGTCCAGGCTCTGCACATGTCTAATTTGTCTGTGCAGCGCCAGACTGCTCCCCAGATGCTCTGCATCTGCACCAGCAGCACACGAAGTGGCCTACACACCTGCCAAGACCTGGCGTTTTCCAACTTTCCAATTTTTGTCAGTCTAACAAGCGTAAGGTGATATTTCATTGTTGTCTTAATTTGAACTTTTCTGATTACTGATGATTTTAATTCTTAATAATTCTCTTCATATGCCTTTGGATTACCACTTTTATAAACTGCCCGTTGATAAAGTTTGCCCATTTTTCTATAGGACCTGCTAGCTTTTGCTTATTTTGGGTCTAATTTGCTCTTCTTTTTTTAGTTTTCTAAGATGGCAGCTTAGATCACTGATTTTAGTTCTTTCTTCTCTTCTAATATATGCATCAATGCTATAAATTTCTCTCTAAGCACTGCTTTCGCTGCCTCACATAGTTTTGGATTAGCTGTATTTCCATTTTCATGTAGTTCCAACTATTTTAAAATTTCTCTCGAGACTTCTTCTTTGACCCACGTGTCATTTAGAAGTGTCTTGTTTAATGTTCAAATATCTTGGGATTTTCCAGCTATCTTTGTTATTGATTGCTAGTTTAATTCCATTTTGGTCTGAAAGCAGACATTGTATGATTTCTATTTTTTAAGTTTCCTAAGGTGTGTTTTATGGTCCAGAATGTGGTTTGTGTTGGCGAATGTTCTATCTTGGCAAATGTTCCATAGGAGCTTGAGAAGAATGTGTATTCTGCAGTGGATGGATGAAGCAGTCTATAGACATCAATTATATTCACTTGGTTGATGAAATTGTTGCCTTCAACTATGTCCTCACAGATTTCCTGCCTGGTAGACCATCCGTTTCTGACGGAGGGGTGTGGAAGCCTCCAACAATGATCGTGGATTCATCTATTTTTCTTGCATTTCTATCAGTTTTGCCTCATATATACTGACACTCTCTTGTTAGGTGCATGCACATTAAAAATTTTTATGTCTTCTTGGAGAAGTGAGTCTTTCAATGTTATATAATGCCTCCCTTTATCCCTTATAACTTTCCTCGCTCTGTAGTCTTTCTACCTGAAATTAATTTAGCTACTCCAGGTTTCTCTAGGTTAGTGTTAGCCTGGTATATCTTTCTCCATTCTTTCACTTTTAATCTATATGTATCTTTATATTTAAAGTGGATTTCTTATAGATGACATAATTGGGTCATGTTTTTTGATCCACTCTGACCATCTCTATCTTCTAGTTGGTGTATTTAGACCAGTGACATTTAAAGTGTTTATTAATATAGTTGGATTAATACCTACCATATTTGTTACTATTTTCTTTATGTTATCCCTGTTCTTTGCTCCTATTTTTGTCCTCTACACTTGTTCTACCTTTTGTGGTTTTAGCTGAGCACTTTATATGATTCCACTTTCTCTCCTTTCTTAGCAATCAGTTTTCCTTTTTTCCTTTTTTCAATAGTTTCTCTAGAGTTTGCAATATACATTTACAACTAACCCAAGTCCACTTTCAAAATATACTGCCCCACTTTACCAGTACTGCAAGTACTTTATAATAACCATTTTTTATTCCTAATTCCTCCCTCCCATCCTGTCTATCATTGCTGTCATTCATTTCACTTACACATAAGCGATAATCACTGAATACATTACTGCTATTATTATTTTGATCAAACTGTTACCTGTTGATCTATTAAGAATAAGAAAACTAAAAGTGGTTATTTTACCTTCACTTATTCCTTGTCTCATGCTGTTCCTTTCTTTATGTAGATCCAAGTTTCTGACCTGTATCATTTTCCTTCTCTCTGAAGAACTTCTTTCAACATTTCTTGCAAGGCAGGATTACTGGCAACAAATGCCCTCAATTCCTGTTTGTCTGAGAAAGTCTTTATTTCTCCTTCAGTTTTGAAGGATAATTTCTCAGGATACAGAATTATAAGTTGGGGGTGGGGATTCTCTTAATGCTTGAAGTATGTCACTCTACTCTTTTCTTGCTCGTATGGTTTCTGAGTATAAGTCGGATTAATTCTCATTTTTGCTCCTCTGTAGGTAATAGGTTCTTTCTCCTGGCTTCCTTCAAGATTTTATCATTGATTTGCTGCTGTTGGAATATAATATGCCTACGTATGGTGGAGGTGTTGAGGGCATTTATCCTGATTGGTGTTCTCTGAGCTTCCTAGATCTGTGTTTTGGTGTCTGACATCAATTTTGGGAAATTCTCAGTCATTATTACTTCAAATATTTCTTCTGCTCCTTTCATTCTTTGGTCTTCCCATTATGCGTACGTTACACCTTTTGTAGTTGCTCCACAGTCTTCGGATATTCTGTTCCATATTTTTCAGACATTTTTCTCTTTGCTTTTCAGTTTTGGACAGTCTACTGACACACCCTCAAGCTCAGAGATTCTTTGTTCAGCCGTGTCCAGTCCACTAAGGAGTTCATCGAAGGCATTCTTCATTTCTGCTACAGTGTTTTTGATCTCTAGCATTTCTTTTTGATTCTTTCTTAGAATTTCCCTCTCTCTGCTTATACAACCCTTGCATGTTGTCTACTTTATCCATCAGTGCCCTTAGCATGTTGATCATAGTTACTGAAAAGCCCCGTGTGATCATTCCAACATCTCTGCCAGATCTGAGCCTGGTTCTGAGGCTTTCTCTGTCTCTTCAAACTGTGTTTTTTGCCTTGGAGTACACATTGTAATTTTTTCTTAAAAGCCAGACATGATGTACTGGATAAAAGGAACGGCAGTAAACAGGCCTCTAGTGATGTGGTGGTGGTGTGGGGGTGGGGGGAGGTTCCCATAGTCCTGTGCTTGGGCCTCAGTCTTTTAGTGAGCCTGTTCCTCTGGACCGTGGACTTCACAAGTGCTTCTCAGTGTTTTTCACCCCCTTAAGGATGGCTCGAGCTGCTTAGAGTTTGTTATTTCCCTTCTTCCAGTTTGGGTAGGCTTTGATAAAACCACAGTGCAGATTAAGCTCAGGCAAAATAGTTTCTTCGGAGGGCAAGTGTTAAGAAGAACAGAACCTTCTGGCATATTTCAGAATGGTTACTTTTTCCCTCCCCCTGCTGGAAGCATGACCTGATTTTTTTCTGACATTTGCTGTGAGAACCTGGCCGAGCTCCTGGAGATAAAACTCACAAAAGTTTGGGTGCCCCTCTAAGCCTGGGCCCTCCGGGAGTTTGTAAAGCTCAGACTTGTCCATACGGAGCCTCCGTAACTCATCAACTACAGTTCAGGTTTTCCTCCGCTAGAACTGGTTCCCGCGGAGGTTTCCGCTCTGGTAAATTGTGAGCATCCACCTGTGTCTCCAATTTTCGGAACAGCAGTTTTCCCTGTGTTCTCAGTTCTCTGACAGATCTAAGAAGAGCCACTTATTTTCAGTTCGTTCAGCTTTTTACTTGTTAGGACAGAGTGCAGACTTCCAAGCCCCTTACTTGCCAGGCCAGAAACTGTCTCTCTTTTGCTTATGGGTTTGCATGAGTTACTTGTATATTCTATGTATTAATCCCTTATCACTTTTAGATTTACAAATATCTTCTCCATTCTATCACCTATTGCCTATGGTCTCCTCTTTGGAACAGAAATCCTTAATTTTGATGTCATGAAATTAATTTTTTCCTTTTGGTTCGTGATTTTGAAGTTTTATGCGAGGAGTCCCTCTCCCAACCCAGGTCCCAAAGATGCCCTCTTATATTCTATTTACTTCAGAGCTTTATTTTGCACATTGAGGTCATCCGTCATTGGGAATGTACCCTTTTCTTTGGCGTCAGGCAGGGAGGCTGTTTTATTTTCTCCATTTATAAGCTGGTTTGATCTGCCCCTTCTTCATCGACTTGTGATGCCTCCCACCCATATGCTCACGGTCTGACTTGAGTTTCTGTTCTGTTCCACGGTCTATTGGTCTATCGTTGTTTTGCTTGGCTTGGCTTTTTACACAACTCCTTACTCTCCTTTTGTAAGGTTGACTTGGTCCTGTTCGTCTAGATACATTTTAGAATGAGTTTCAAGTCCCGGGAAGATACACCTGGAATTTTGATTGGGATTTCATTGCCTTTATAGATTAATCCATAAAGAACTGACTCCTGTATGATATTAAGCCATTCCGTCCGAGAGCGTAAAATTTCCCTCCGTTTATTCAGGTTAATTTCTACATCCTCTACTACAATTTTAAAGTTTCCTCCATAGGTTTCTTGTATATTCTTGGTTAAGTTCATTCCTAGATATTGTACACGCTTTTTTGTTATTGTAAATAGAAGTTGGTTACTGCTGGTGAAGAGAAATGTTACAAATTTAAGTCCTTAGGTTCATCTTATATGTAGTGATTTTTCTGAATTCTCTTAATAGCTTTTTTGTGTGTGTGAGGAAGAGTGGCCCTGAGCTAACATCTGTTGCCAATCTTCCTCTTTTTTTTTGTCCTCGCCAAAGCCCCAGCACATGGTTGTACACCCTAGTTGTAAGTCATTCTAGTTCTTCTATGTGGAGCGCCACCACAGTGTGGCTCGATGAGCGGTGCTAGGTCTGTGCCCAGGATCCAAACCGGCAAACCTTGGGCCGCCAAAGCAGAGCGTGTGAACTTAACCACTCGGCCGCAGGGCTGGCCCCCTCTTAACAGTTTTAACAGTCTATCTGTTGATTCTCTTGGTTTTTCAAGGCAAATGAAAATATTTACATAATGATAGTTTTTTATCTCTTCTCTTCTCATTTTTATTTCTCTTATTTTTTCTTCCCTGACAGTTTTGTCCAGAACTTTCATTATTATATATTGAATGCTAGCAGGATAGCTGGATTCCTTATTTTATTCCAGCTCTTAAAGAGAACGCACTTAAAGTTTCTTCATTAAATGGAATGTTTTCTTCAAGTTTTTGCTGTATAACCTTCACCAAGTTAAGGCTGTCTCTCCTATATCCAGTTTGCTAAGTTATTATTTAATCGTAAATAGCTGATGAATTTTATCAAATGCTTTTTCTTCATCAATTGAGAGAATCATATGACTTTTGTCCTTTATTATGGGGGTGATTTCTGATGAACTGCCTTGGAATTCCTACAATAAACCCTACTTAATCAAAGTGCATTTTTAAAATATATAACTGGATTAGTTAACTGATATTTTATTTAGGATTTTTATACCAACATCAAAGGTGAAATGAGCCTATTCTTTTCACTTATTGCTTTGTTCTTACTGATTTTGGATTCAAGATTACACTGGTTTCATAAGATGATCCAGGCAGCTAATTTTTCTTCCAATTTTCTAGGAAAACTTATATAAGATAGGAATTACCTGTTCTTTGAAAGTTTGGTACAACTCCAAAAGTTCGTAACCTTTTCACTGTCATGACTCCCTCAGCCCCATTCTTTTCTACTATGTTTTCTACTACATTTACCAAATGTTTTGAAGGATTTGGTTTAAATTAACACGTGTACAACTTTTTCTTTCCCCAGGTGGCTGTACACTGTAGAGAAAGTACACACAGCCCTTAAGAATGTTGCCACACAAACAAGGTTGTCCACCGCAACCAGATTCTCAACCCTTTCACTCTCCTTAAGTGAAAGTGTTGCATCCCTCTCCTCAAGTCCCCTCCCTTCTTAGCCCTCATCCTTCACCTTTTTCTTTTTCTCTTTTTTGGGGGGGTGAGGAAGATTGGCCCTGAGCTAACATCCTTTGTCAATCTTCCTCTTTTTGCTTGAGGAAGATTGTTGCTGAGTTAACATCTATTGGCTCAGCTAATATTAGCTCAGAAAGCATTCCTCTGTTTTGTATGTGAGAAGCCACCACAGCATGGCTTGATGAGTGGTGTGTAGGTCCTTGCCTGGATCCTAACCCGTGAACCCCAGGCTGCCAAAGTGGAGCACACGAACTTAACCACTATGCCACCAGCCAGCCCCTTTCACCTTTGACTAGATGATTCAGCCTCCTACTTTATTGAGAAAAGGGGACCCCCAGGGACTAGCTCTCTTGACTCTCCCCTGTGTACTAACAGTGACTGCACATCCATATCCAATCACACCTCTTTCCCCTAGTCTCAACAAGTGAGGCGCCCCTTCTAAAGCCCAAGGCAATCCCTATAAAGGTGCTCCCCACCCCCTTTCTCCCTGGGACCTCTCTTCTTTAGACATCCCCTCTCTCTCCTGAAATTTATACTCTCCTCCCCCACAGGGCTGCTTCCCCTCAGTCCAACAACATAATCAAATCTCACCCATCCCCAAAAAGTCCCTCCTTTGTGTGCAGGGGGACGGGCATTCTCACGCACTGCAGGTGGGAGTATAAATTGGCAAGGTCTTTCTGGGAAGCAATTTGGTAACCTGAATCAAAAGCCTGAAAAATATTTGCACCCTTTGTCCCAGTAATCCTACCTCTAGAAACCCATCTAAGGAAGTACTCAGAAATGCTGACAAGGAGAGATGTTTAAAGATGTTAATCTCACTGTTATTTTAACAGCAAAAATTGGAAACAATCTAAAGTGCAACAATAGGGGCTAGGGTAAAGAAATTGTACTTAAATATAATGAAATTTTGTGCAATCACAAATTGTAACTTTTAAAGCACAGTTGACATGGGAAACTAGTCATGAGGCAATGTTATAAATGAAACCAGTAGCACATAAACAATATATACAGTAAGATGCCAATTTTGTTACATATTAAAATAGCAAACACTTCTGGAACATTATCTATTATATACACTCTCTCACTCAATCTTCACGACATTCCTGTGCAGTTAATACTCTTACTCACATTTTGTAGAAAAAGAAACCAACTAGAAAGAAAAACATCAATATCTATGGGAACGAAAGGGGATTACTAATGTTTTATTTTCTTTATACTCTTTTGTATTTTCCAATTCTTTAACGACGAAGAATTACTTTTTGTCAAACAGAAATCCTGATCCTCCTCCTTCTTTCCGCTTTATATAGGCCAGCAGCGAGGAATTTGAACAGTACAGAGAAAATGCAAATCCCTTCCCACCATTGCTGTCCCAGTCACCAGACAGCCGCTGTGGCCAGTTTGGCTTTTGTATTTATATTTGCTTTTAAAATGTGTATGTAGACATAGACACTTTAAAAAGCAAACGTGACCATTTTACCATGTTAACACGTAAAACTCTACAGCTTGAGCCCTTTAAGCGGCTGCGTTTTCGTTTGTGTCCTGAGAGACGTCCGGGGCCCCTTTCTGCAGGAGCGGCGCAAGTTGAATTTGGCCAAGTGGCGGGCCATCTCTGACTGTGCCTGGCCAGCCCGAGGGCTCCAGGTTCGGGGCCTGGAGAACTGAATCCCTGTCCTAATTCTGCCATTTACTAGCTGTGCGACCAGAGGCGAATCACTTTTTCTCTCTGGGAGCCTTGTTTCTCCATCTTTCAGACAGGGTAACAGTTCTTGCCTTGCCCACTTTATGAGGACACTGTGGCTCTCCAAATGGCTGCCCCCAGGGCAGTCGTCTTCGGGCTCCTCCCTCTGCCTCTCCTCCTCACTCCCCGACTGCCTCAGAGATTCTTCAACTTGTCTCAAGTGGAGAAGAGGGCCAGAAGGCCGCGAGAGGGGAAGGGACATTGTCATCCGACAAGCGCTAGACGCCCACAGGCTGGAGGATGGCTTTTGAGCACCCCCTCCAGCGCACTCGAGAGTCTTGTGACGGGCATGGGCGGAGGAGGACTCTGGGTGTGGGAGTGAAAGAGGAACGCCTGGAACGCAGCGGACCGTAGCAGGGGAGAGTGCTGGAGAGCTGAAAACACGGCGTGGCGTTCACTTCCAAAGCGTATTTTAAAGACTGCAGCAGTGAGCTGGTGTACAGGCGAGAGCCTTCCATCGCGGAGCCGCCGCCCTCTGGTGGCGGCGTGCAAAAGTTACAGCTGCTCGATTGGCCCCGCCTCCCCTCGCAGGGGCTAGGAGCTGAGTTGCCGCTCACACCTTGCAAGCAAGGGACCTTTAGCGAGTTCCCAACCGAGACCGGAGACCCGAAACCGGCCGGAAGGGAATGCCGGGCATGGGTGAGCCAGGACTGGAACCTAGGACTCGGGATACCCCACCCAGTTGATGCTTACAACAACCTCTGGCAATTGTGAGAGCAAAAGGCACCAAACAATGAAGGAGATTTTATTCAGGCTGTTCCAACAGGGAGAATGTTTGCTAGTGAGGAACGTCTCAAGGAAAAGGCAGGGGCCTGAGGTTTTAGAGAGGCAGGTAACCAAGAGCCATCGGTAAGTCTTGGAAGACTAAGAAAGAATGGAGAAGGGTATTTTTCTTGGAATTTGCAAGAGCAAGGTGGTCCTTCGCGATTAGCTTTTTCCCCGGGACTGAAAGAAGTGAGGGGAGTTCTTAACCATCACTGCCTTTCGGGGGCATAGGACTCAGATAGAGTTCAGTGTCATCATAATCAATGGAGCAGGCTGCAGGCTGGCCATTTGAGAGGTGGGGAAAGCAGGGCCCAGGTCAGCGCCCTGAGTCTTACTGGCTGAGGCAAGATTCCAGCCTGCAGATGCCAGCACAGCAAGGAGAGCCCAGCCTGCCTTCAAAGCTCCCTCTGAGGGTAAAGTCATAAAGTCCCAGTGCAAGGGATGAGCCCAGCCAGCAGCAGAAATGACCTGCTCCAGTCATGGCTTTCAGGTTGCTGGAGTGTGTCAGCCAAGGGTTGGGATCACTGAGGAAAGGCAGGCGTCAGGGCTGGGAAGACACAGGGAAGCGCCCGAGTCAAGTCTCAGGAAGGGCCAGCAACGGGGCAGTTCTGGGATTCAGCTCCCACGTCTCTCCCAGTAGCCAGTCTGTCTGTCTGTCTCTAGGGCACCCACTCTGTTTCTCTTCCTAACCAGCTCCCTTTCTCACCCACAGCTCTACTCCCCATAACTTCAACTGGCACCTGGCCACTTGCGCCACCCCAGCGTCGGAGTCTACTTGACCTCTGCCACAGAGCCCGCCCTAACTGCAGCTTCCTCTGGGTCTTTCAAGACACCTCTCAAAAGACAGCCCTTGTTTTCTAGCCAGGCCACAAGTCACCAACTGCAGCTGGCCCACGCCCCGCCTAGCTTCTGGCAGGCATCCCACTCTGGCCCCTCAGTTGTCAGGGGTATATGGTGGGTGGGTTTAAATGATCTGCTTCTCACAGTGGTCGAGGCAGAAGAGCGGCCCTTAGCAGTGTCAGGAGCAGCTGAATCAAGGTGGTCCGAGGCTACAGTTTGGGAAGCCAGGCTGGAAATGTCACTATCTCCAGGCACTTGAGCCCACTCACAGGTCCTGAGCTTCATTCGTAGGAGGGTGTCAACTGAAGAGGGTAGTCTGAATGACCGGAGAGAAGAGGAATCCAGTGTGACAGGCCTGGACAGTGGCCCCAGCAGTATCCTTAACCAGCTGACCCAGCTGTCCAGCCTCTTTGACAGTCATCTTCCTTCTTGGCATGAAGGTTTATGCTCTTCGTCAGCAGGTGGCCAAACCTGGCCCTCTGCCCCCTGTGTTTGCTTGGTCTGAGAGCTGAGAATGGCTTTTATATTCTTAAATAGTTGAAAAAAATCAAAAGAAGAATAATATAGCAAGACACATGAAAATCACATAAAATTCAAATCTCCTTGTCTATAAATAAAGTTTATTGGAAGCTGGCTACGCTCCTTCACTTAGGTACTGTCTTTGGCTGTTTTGCGCTGCCGTGGCAGAGGTGAACAATTGTGACAGCGCCTAAAACAGTTATTATCTGGCATCAACAGAAACAGTTTGCCGACTCCTGGGCAACCCGAGCTGGATGCCACTAGCTGCAAAGATCACGGCTGGCACTGGGGCCTATTCACCAAGCAGGTTCCCAGGGGCCATTTGTCAATCCAGGCGCCTTTCCTCCAGGGAGAGGAGACACCAGCAATAATGAGTTGGAAGGCTGATCCGCTGAGCAGTGGAATGTCTCCCAGTAAATGAAGCCGTGGGCTTCCAGCCTCTCTGAGTCCGCAGGAATGACCCTGTCCTGAGCAGACTCTCCTGACTCTCACCAACTTGGAGACAGGCAGGGATTTTTGGTTACAGGTGACAGAAACCCCATTTGGACAATCTAAAGGAAATGAGGAATGTATTAAGAAGACCTGGCACGTGCCTGGGACCCCATGCTGGGCGGATGGCTGGACCTCAGGGATGTGTAGACCCATTGCTCAGACCTCACACCGCCTGGTCTTACTCTTCTGACATCCTCTGTGCACCATTGCCATACCTTCTCCACCTGCATCCTACACCATTAGGCCTTGGGGGGGGCACGATCGGACCCAAGTCCAAACATCCTGGAGAAAGGTGGGCTCTGATTGGCATGTTCTGGTACCCATCTCCAACGATCAACTGTAGCCACCTTCCCACTGAATGAAATGGCCTTCTGATCACTGGGGAGGGGATGGATGGATGGGCCCTGGAGGCAGGGACAGCAGTGCCAGAATGAATGCCCTCACTGTGCTTCTCTGGTGTTTCTTTGTTACCCTTCTGCTGAGGCCCTTCTTCTGCCCTGAATGCCCCTTTACCAACCCCTTTACCAGGCCAGCTCTTCCCATCCTCTGAGACTCAAGTTGGCTGTCCCTCCGCCTGAAAGCACCGCCAAACCCTCCCCCTGCCCCTGCAGGGCCCCTCCTCGTGCTCTCACAGCACCCCTCCCTTCTGCTTCCATCCCTGCCAGCTCATCCTGGCTCGTGAGTTCCTTGAAGACTCGGCCGTGTCTTATCCTCAGGGCCTGGGACACAGAGGAGGGTCAGTAAATGTTTCCTGGATGAACTGATTCTGGGGGGCGTGGATTCAGTAGTGGGGCTGATTTTTCAGAGGGGGATCCCAGAATTTCCTTTCCAATTGTGTCTTACGTGATGAAGGGTAGCAAGGCCATTAGCCTGACTTTCAATTCCTGCTTCACCACATACTAGATGGCACGTTACCTAACCCCCTAAGCCTCCTAACTCCCTCAGTTTCCTCATCTGTGAAATGGGAATACCAATATTACACCAGTAGTATTCAAAGGGGTGTTATGAGGGTTCCTGGGACATTAGATGTGCTTCTGATTTTATTATTATTATTACTGTTCCTCTCATCATATGCCCCTCCCTCGTCAGCAGTGAGTTCTGCTGGGAGGACTGACCCCAGTAGCTGTGCAGCAGACAGGATGCCCCACTCCAGTCCTTCATGACCCAGAAAGCAATCATTACTCCATCGATAAAACAAAGTCTTAGACTGTAGCCTCCCTGGCCATCTGTAACAAAGGTAGCATCAGCCCATTTTTTAAATTTGGGGGGAAATATAATAAAAATATCAAGCAGTGTAAACGATATACACTTTGGTATATCTTTTCCAGTCTTTTGTTCGTATGAGCATTAAATGTAGTTCTAATCATACTGCATATACTTACTCAAATTCTATTGTCCATACGTAGCATTACATCATGCCTGCTACATTGTAGAGAATGCTGAATACACCATTTCTCAACTTTTCAGGAAAGAACTACCAAAGGATAATTTTAAAAAGAAAGGTAGGGTCTGGCCCCGTGGCCGAGTGGTTAAGTTCACGCGCTCCGCTGCAGGCGGCCCAGTGTTTCGTTGGTTTGAATCCTGGGCGCGGACATGGCGCTGCTCATCAAACCACGCTGAGGCAGCGTCCCACATACCACAACTAGAAGGACCCACAACGAAGAATACACAACTATGTACCGGGGGCTTTGGGGAGAAAAAGGAAAAAAATAAAATCTTTAAAAATAAATAAAAAGAAAGGTAATATCATGGCTCTTATGCAGATACAAAATGAACTCATATTAAAGATTCTATTTAACTGCTTATTAACCATGGACCCAGGAAGATGCTACAACTAGTTCAAAGGCGAATGTCAAGAACAGGGACATTTATAGATCAGGAATATTGAAATAAACGTGCGAATGGAGTCAAAACTGGCTTCGTCCACAGTCGGGAGGGAAGTCAACTGAATGCCCACTGGACTGAATTCTGGCAGGTCCTGAAACGTTTCTGCTGCTGGCTGGAGTCATCTGTCGTACTGTGAAAGGGTCCTCTCACACAGCTGGTTTGCTATGAAGGCTGAAGGCGTGATACAGTCTCAGCTGGGAATACACCAGATGCAGCTGGCCAGGCCACTCATGATCGCCAGGAGGAAACACTCGCAGATCACTTACCAAAGTGGGGTTGAAAGGAAATCCACTCCATCAAGCAAGCTAAAAACCAATATGGATGGTATGATCCCATTTTATAGTAATAGTAATATATGCTAAAATGTATATAGAAAAATCTACAGAATATATACCAAACTGCCAACAGTGTTTATCTCTGGAAGGTGGAACTATGAAGGATTTTCATCACCTTTAGGGGGGTTTTTTTGCGCAATGTTTGAGTTACTTATAATGAAGCTGTATTACTTTTATAACTTTTAAAATAAGAAGGAAGATGGCAGTTTTACATGCTACACCTTAAGACTTCATGGATGCTTTCAGATATTCACTCATGCAATCTTGCTGAAAGAACTACTCAAACACATACTCCAACTGCCTGAAACACAAATCAAAATCAAGACTTTAAGGAAATGCAGCATGGCTGATGGTATTTTTCAAAGAGGACCATACTAACATAGATATGTATGTAATGTGTATACACATGTACATTTACGTATGTGTGTGAGCGTCCCACATTTTCATCTTACACAGTGACGTTGACACTCTTCCATTGAATCTGGGTGGACCTTTGTAACTGCCCCAGTCAACAGATGCAACAGAAGTGGCACTGAATAATTTCCGAGATTAGGTCATAAATGGCAATATTGCTTCCACCTGGCTCTCTCTCTCGGGGGCCACTTGCCCTTGGAACTCAGCCCGTATATTGTGAGGAAGGCAAGAGGCTCTGTGTGGGAGTTCTGGTTAATAGCCCAGCCAGGCCCCAGCTGGGGGACAGTCAGCACCAAACACAGGTGAAGAAGCCTTCAGATGATTAAAGCCAAGCTGGAGACTAAAGCTTTTGAGTCTTCCTGCTGCGGCCTCAGACCTCAGGGAGGAGAGCTGAGCCATCCCTGCTGCAGCCGGTCTCAAGTCCTAATGAGCAGAAACTGCAAAGGATAATAAATGATTACCGTTTTAAGCCATTAAGTTTTGAGGTAATTCGTGCAGCCACAGTAACTGAAACATATAGTCCACATGGAAATCAGTTAAACACAGAGAATTTAATATAAATAATTATTGTAAGCATGGTTAAAATTTAGATGTTAAATTCAAAACCAATTTTTGGAGAAAGAAGATCTGTATAGTTTTTAAACAGACAGCTATGATAACCTGAGCCTTTGATGGCGAAGCGTGCAAGCAGGGAGCTGGAAAACTCCTCACCGACCTTGTAAGGGAGGCAGAAATTACAGACATCCTGAATCTGATAGTTAGAGAAATGTGGGCTCAAGAAAGTTTTTACAATCTTGAGGGTGTTAACAGGATTAAAACAATAGGCTGTACACTTTCCAAATCACAGAAGATAAAAACAAATAACTCATTGTGCATATCACAGAAGGCAAAAATAAAAGAAACATAAAAAAAGAGAAAGCATAGACCAAAACATGAAAATAAAACCCAGACATGAAAATTAGACCAAACATGCCAGAATAAATATAAATGCATGATACTTCCCTTCTAAAAGCCAAAAGACCCTCCAGGTGAGTTAATACAATTTAATTACCACAATGTATCCATATTACTGTACATAGGATATGGCTAAATGAAACAACACTCTGCATCTGTAGCATCCATGTGGTAGGCAAATGTGCCTTCCAGAGGAGCCCCTCGCCAGTCCCGCTCGGTGCCCCTCCCCATAGGTGCTGAGCGGTAGTCTTCAGAGTCAGGGGCAGGCTCAGTCTAATAGAAGGGCCAGGGTGGACAGAAGTGACCCCCTCAGGAAGCCACACAGTGTAATAGGAGGTGCCTCTCAGTTTTCTGGCTAGAACAACCACCAACAGTGAGTGAGGGTCAGGCTTCCTCCCACAGGCTTCCCATCTGCAGGTCCTGGGTCAGTTTAGAGGGCAAGGCACGCACTGGGCGCCGGCGGAGCCACTTTGCCCAGCCCCACCAGACTCTAATACGAGGTGAAAGAAAGTCAGCGCTCAATATAGGCACCGTGTGGCAAGATCAGGGAGAAGGGAGCAACTAATGCTGGTGGGGGAAGGAGAGGCTTTATGGTGAGGCTGCAGGGCCGTGCTCTGAGCCCACGACAGGAAACTGTAAGTGGATACCCACACGCCCCAAGTGCTGTCCGCATTCACAGCCTGGGGCATCCGGGCCGCTGAGCCACTGAGGAGAAGGCCCCCTCCCCTGGAGCAAGGAGGCTGTGATCCTTGGCAGGGTGTGGGGAGGGGACACATGAAATGGTCACCTTGGGTTCAGGGGAAGCAGCAGCTCAGGATGAGGTGTCATCTTGCAGGGGACCCCAACCCTGAGGACTTCAGGCTTCTGACGTTACCCAAGGTGAAATGTTGCTAATGATCGGAGGGGTGAGTTGTGGGCATTTTCAGTCCCAGGATGGAGAGGAGGCAGGAACGAGATAGGAGCTGGCTGAGTCCAGCCCCAGGAAAGGTGGGTGGGGTCTCAGCTCAAAGGGGAGGGGAAACTCACATTTATAGAGCGACTTCTCGGTGTCAGGCCCTAGTCTAATCTTGTCTAATCTCTGTCCCTCTGCACGTCTTCACTGAGCACTACTATGTGCCAAACACTGTTTTAGGCACTGGGAATACAGTGGTAAACAAAACAAAAATCCTGCTCCCTGTACACAAATCAACAATTATTTGACAGAATTTCAGTGATAAATACTTTCCACCAGCATTGAGTACTATGAAGAGAAATAAAGGGAGAAAGAATGAAAGGAGGTGCCATTGTCAAGAAGTGGTCAGGGAAGGCCTCCTGGGGGAGGTGACATCTGAGTAGAGAACTGAATTAGCAAGAGAAAGAGCCTTACAACATTGAGTGCAGCTTCCCATCTAAAGATGAAGAAACCAACCTCACAGGAGTGCAGGGGTTTTCTCTAGATTACAAAGTTCCTAAGACTTCTCTAGGGGTGGGTGTTCCTCCTGAGATTCTGGGCCCGGTGAGGTACTCAGAGGCAGCCCCCGACCCTCAGACCCTCAGTTGGCAGACAGTTGTGGTCTCACAGAGCCTTAGACCAACCCACTAGATAAGGGACCAGCCCACTGGTTCCTCCGCTTGATTTCTTCCCCCCCATCTTCTCCCCCTCGTCCTCCTCTTTGCCCCGCCCTCCCCTTCTCCCCTCCTCTTCTTCTCTTTCTTCCCCATCTCCTTCCCCTTCTTGTTTTTACAACATTTTGTTATAAGTAAACACTGGAAAGTTTATTATAAATAAGCAGATAAAGGTCCAGTGTAGTGAATAATTATGGGGAGAACACTTGAGTGACCAGCGCCCAAGGAAGAGATACAGTATTGCACACCCCAGAAGCCTGCACGTGTTCCTTCCCATTTTCTTGTCATTTCTGGTAACCCTTCCTTGCTTTTCTTATCATTTTTTACAATCTATATATGTGGCCCTAACAATATGGTTTAGTTTTGCCTAATTTTGAACTTCACGTAAATGGTATAATTCTGTGTATATTCTTTGTGTCTTACTTCTTTCATGCAACATTGTGTTTACAAAAGTCATCCGTCTTGCTGGGTGTATTGGTTCATCAGGGCTGCTGCAACAAAGTACCACAGACTGGCTTAACAAAAGAAATTTACTTTCTCACAGTTCTAGAGGCCAGAAGTCCAAGAGCAAGGGATCAGGAGGGTTGGCTCCTTCTGAAGGCGGTGAGAGAAGGCTCTGCTCCCGTCTCGCTCCTTACCTTGTAGCCAGCTGTCTTCTCCCTGTGTCTTCACATCGTCTCCTCTCTGTGTGTGTCTATGTCCAAATCTCCTCTTCCTATAAGGGCATCAGCCCTATTGGATTGGGCCCCACCCATATGACCTCATTTTAACTGAATTACCTATGTAATAAAATACGGTCACACTCTGAAGTCTAGGGGTTAGGACTTCAGCATATGAATTTGGCAAGGTGGGGGAGATACAGTTGAGTCTAACACTGGATGTGACTGTAGTTCACTCCTTTTTATTACTGTATAGCATTCTATGGCATGAATACACTATGACAAATTTATCCATTCTCCTGTCGATGGGCACTTGAGTTGTTTCCAGTTTGGGGCCATTACGAACAATGCTGCTTTGAATATTCCTTTACCTGTAACTTGGTGCATGTGCACGTGAGTTTTCTAGGGTTTATAACTAGAAATGGAAGAACTGAGTCACAGGGTAAGTTTATCTTCAATTTTAGAAGATATGCAAACAGTTTTCCGAAGCGGCTGCACCGATTTCTCCCCTCCTCAGCCGTGTATTCCCACATCTCCATTGCTGTACCTCCTGATATCATCAGACTTGTCAATGTTAATTGTGAGGTAGTTTATTTTGCCTTTCCCTGATGGCTAACAGGATTGCGTATATTTCCACATTGGCTATCTCAAGCTCCCATTTTGTGAAGTGCCTGTTCAAGTCTTTTGCAAATTGTTATCCTTTGAATTTTTGAATCTATGGGGGCCGGCCCTGTGGCCGAGTGGTTAAGTTCATGCGCTCCACTTCGGTGGCCCAGGGTTTCACCAGTTCGGATCCTGGGCGCGGACATGGCACCACTCATCAAGCCATGCTGAGGCGGCGTCCCACATGCCACAACTAGAAGGACCCACAACTAAAAATATACAACTATGTACCGGGGGCTTTGGGAGAAAAAAAAGAAAAATAAAGTATTTAAAACGGAAAAATGTTTGAATCTCTTCACTTTCAACACTCACGGCAATTTTATTTTAAGGGTACAGTGTTAACTTTCCTGCCCCTGAATCTTGGTCAATACCATCTGCTCCACCCTGAAAATTTTTAGTAATTTGAATCTCAGAGAACAAGTGTTGGAGGTTTTAATCCCTTCCTTCCCAGAAGCCCCTGGGCTGCTTATGCAAACATTCCAACTTCTCCCAACTTCCTACCTCCACACGTGGATAGAGCCTCACCCCAAGTTACAGCTCTCTTCTCACCTGACCTGCTGCTATGCCGCCCACACTGGATTATGATAATTGAATGAGATAATGTGTAAAGGTCCAGCAGGGTCCCTGGAACCCTGTATGCTATTACTAAATCTTACATCTCTTCCCCCTTCTCGATGCTCTGCAGAAAGCGAGAGCAACGGTTAAGAGTAGCATTTACTGACTGCTACTCGAGCGCCAGGCCGTATACCAAGGACAGCTGCTTGCCCATCATTGCCATTCTCTTCCCCTCTCTCACAGATCTTACAGATCTTGTTCAGGGCAGTAATGGGCATCCTTGCCGCCTTCCTCCTTCCTGATGCCCAGAACTTGCAGCTCCAGCACCATCTTGGACCATAAGTTGTTGCCCTAAAGGATAAAAGAGCCTGGCTCAGGGACACAGTGGAGCTACCGGCCCAGGCCTTGAAAGACAATTTGCTTCATGCAAGAGAGAAATGAACCTCTGTCATCTTAAAAGCCACTGTCATTTGGTTTTCTATTATAGAGGCAGAATCTAATCCTGATACTTATGGAAAATACGTTTTCGATTAATTATAAACACGTTTGCTTGAGGTAAGTTTTCCTGTTTCCATTAAAGTTATTTTTGCTGGTCAGTTAAGATATATTTAAATCTCCACCCTCAAAGTTATATTTTTCGAGGAGCCCATTGAGTCAGTATTTTCATGCTGATCTGAGTAATTGAGACGTGAAACTTAAATAGCTAAGAAATTAGTATTCCCTCTGATAGAAAATATTCCTTCCTCTCTAAGTTGTCTTGTTTATGACAGCTACACATAGGGAAATGTCAGGGTACTCAGGACGTAATGAATTCATTCTTTTTGAACTGAATGAGCAGCAAATACTGACAGAGAACTCGCTGTGTGAGTTAGCCAGGCTGCCTCCTGTTCCAAGTGAGACTCTCCAGTCATGTCCCCTCCTCCACGATGTACTGCAATGAAGACACAGGTTGTAAGTCACTATCTGCAGGCTCTTGTGTTTGGTCATGGAATCATTATTACAACAGGAAGTGGTGGACACCTGCGCACTCATACACACACGCTAATGAGAAGGTCGCGTGTGATGGAGGGGTGAACACTATAGATTCTGATTGTAAAGGCCTTGGATGATTCACAATCTTTCTGAGCCTCAGTTTCCTCACCTGAAAATGATGGCTTATAACATGGATGCATCATGAGGATTAAATGAGAAAATGCACATAAAATGCCTGGCAGAAAGGCAGTACTCAATAAATGTTAAATAAAGTGGGTTTGTTTTTATTTTTAACTTGTCAAAAGGCTAATTCAGGGCAAAGAAGACCAATCTGTCCCTTGAGCAGAGGCTGTACTCCTACTTGAGCTGCCTGAGTCATCCCCCAGGCAGGCACCAGGGAAGCAGCGACTTGGGTGGGTCTCAGGGCTCCTCACCTCCCGAGGCAACAAGACCCCGAGTCACCAAACCTCAGAAGAGCCGGGTCTGAGTACAGATTAAGTTCCAGTTTTTATTTAAAGATCCTAATTTCTGGACATTCATTTTGGGGATTACAGTGGTGGCTTAAGCTACTTTAAAACGTTATAAGGTGAAGTCTTTCCTTCACTTCGCTGCTGAAGTTTAATTCAGTCTAATTATTTCATGTGGCATCGACTATAATAGTTTCATAATTTCTAGTATATTAAGCACTTAATATGTTGTGTCATTTGAAGTCACATATTAAATTCAGCAAAGTACATTTTAATGAGAGTTAAGTGGTGTGAAAATATTAATACAATGTGATGGTTCGTCTCGGTGCTCATGTTTTGTAGGTTTGTTCCTGATGCACAAATGCCCACTCCCCAGGTACGGGAAGCATTTACGGGCCGGAGGCTCGAATGGGTGTCTGACAAGACCATACTCCTGCCTAGCGGTGTACAGCACTTCGCAGCGGGATTTCTCCCGGGGCTTCCTGACCCTGTAAAGCAAGCGGGGAAATCACGACTTCCGTTTTGGAGATGAGGAACCTGAGGCCCACTGCTGGGCTGTAAACACAGCCCTTCTTGGCTCAAAGCCCTGCAGTTTCTCCCTGCACCACAGCTGCGGTCAGTGTGACCCAGGGGCGAGTGATGTCTGGACTCCAGGGCCGTGAGGATTTGGGGAGCGGCCACACTTTTCCTCCCACGCTGTGCAACCGCACATAGAGAAACTGACAGAGCCACGGAGAAGCCGGCAGACTTTTTATTTGCACCTGGCAATTCTTCTCACACTCTCCTTCAGAGCATGCCCTCCACACCGAAACCCAAGCACCTAGTGTTCGTAGGCCACGCGGGGATTGCCGCGGAAAAGGCTCTTGAGGAACTAACTCACAGGGAACCCTTAAGATAGCAGCGGCTCGAAGTAACGATGCATCATTGCAGGATTTGAGGCAACAGGGAGCGACCTTTTGGAGGGAGCTTCCCCAAACCCCTCCAATTGTACGCGCGTATTCCATCGAGGTGCAAAGCTAACCCTTGGAGTCAGAGAGATCCAAATCCACGTTCCAGCTCCGGAATCATCACTGACGAGCTGTGTCACTTTACCTACGTTTCCCCCACGTGTAATATAGGAGTAATAAACTCCCTTGTACCCATCTCTCAGAGACACTAAAATGAAACAGCCTCAGCAGACCCGGGTTGATCTTAAAGGGCCAGGAGCCACACTAAGCTGAGTAAACAGGAGTCCGTGAGTCTATGCGGTCTTCCTTCCCAGCAACATAGCTGCATTTTAACCAGGGCCTTCAGTAACGCAAACTCAAAGGATTAAAGACCTCTGGGTGAAAACAGTCCCTGTGGTAGCCAAGAAGAGGAAAAGAAAGCTACTTAGTAGCTAAAAAGAAAAAGGAGCTGTTTTCACTTTTGACAACTTTGTTTCATACAGTTAGTTGGAAAATTAAGGAAAGAAGAAAAGAGAGGAAGGAGTAGTTATGTATGGAGTATTCCATACCCACCATGTACTTCCCATGGGCCCAGGGCCTATTCTAAACACTTCCCCTGGAGCCAGCTCGGGCCTTCCTGCTGCAATCCTCAGCCTTCAAACAGCCACTATCCTACAGGTGGGGAAACAGCCAGAGACTTAAGATCCAGGCACAAATAAGAGATCTGGGGCGCAGTGAAAGGTGTGGCCTGGGCTGTGCGCCCCTCTCCAAATGCCAGCTGGGCAAGGGGCAGGATGAGAGGGTGCCGTTGAGGTCCGACATCTGGGATGGACTGGAACTGACCGAACCGCAGCAGGGACCCAGCCCACAGAGCAAGAGAGGGGCTGGGAAGGACAGACTCCCTCTGAGAGGTCCGCTGGCCACGGCTGACGCTGCCCCTTTCTTCAGGCCACCCCCTGAGCTGTGGGCAAACAGACCCTCTTCTGCCTGCCCCATCCACCTCCTGGCCTCCTTTACTGGGTGGCAAAGAAGGAAACTTTGGAAAACACTGAGATGATTTTGGCAGGAGAGGACACTTCAAGAGATGCTACAGGAACAAGCCTGAGTCAGAGTGTGAGCTGCTGGAAGGGATTTCTGGCAGCCTGGGATGTGGGTCCTCCCCCACATGCTCTGTGCTTGGGCCCTTTGGAGCTTCCGCTTAGGCCTGTGAACTCAGCATTTCCCTGCCCCACAATCCTGGGCGACACCTCCTAAAGGCACGGACACCGTTCATCCCCAGGGTTCCCAGTACAGAGGAGGCCATGCTGCTTGTCTCCACATCCCTGCTTCTTCCTCCCTCTGCTGGGGCTGATGGCAATCCCTGGCCCTTCTCACTTCAAATGAAATGATAGATGAAAATGCTCAGTGCTCTCTGGCTGTACGGGAAATGCCATCACTTTAGAGAATCCTAAGATCTCATGTCTTCACTGACATTTTTTCAATATGAAACAGCCCATTTCTTTATTGTCCAAAATCAAATTAAAGCTGGCTCTGTCTTCTCCCACTCAGGGGGGTGGGAAGTACCACCTCAGACACAATTGGGGGACCACTCCTCACTTCTCGGGGTTCTGCAGCCCAGGAGGATGGGGAAGATTGTTGGAATTCGGACCACCTCGGGTCTGCAGAGTGGAGAAGCCAACAGCTGAGGCCTGCAGGAGCCAGGCTTCCACTGCTGCCGAGACTGCCTCTCTGGCAACCACACTCCTCCTGGCCTTTAGCATCTGTCCCCTCAGGGTCTGCGGGGGCTTGGACCTCCCTGGAAGTTGTGATCCCCGCGATTCTCCCTCACTGAGTCCCTCCATGTGTCTCCTCCAGCTTCAAGTCATACCCAACCCTTCTCCCCACCCCTCAACCCCCACCATCCTCCATGCCGGGCCCCAGGGCACAGAGGCAAGTGTTGCATGGTTCAGCAGGTCCCAGACCCTAGGTCCACAACGGCCCCTGTGGACTGTTCCTGGAGCCTTCCAGGCCCCAAGGATGACCAGCAAGCTCTACCCTTCTAAAAGAGAAAACAAAAGGTTGAATTTTTACCTCTTGCTAATTATAGTCTCAAAAAAAGTCCTTCAGTTACCCAGTTACAAAAACCACAGCATGTCAAAGCTGGAAGAGATGGTAAAGATCATCTCTAGGGCAGTCCTCTCACTTTACAGAAGACAAATCAGGACCAGAGGTCTAGGGAGCTGGCCAAGGTCACTAAGACAGGCGCAAGAAGGAACAAGAACTAGAACTCAAATCTCTCTCCTCTGTACCACAATTGCTCAAAAAGAAAAAACAAACCAAAAAAAACCCACCTCTGGCTCAAAATAACACATGCTCGTGTAGCCAGAAATGGTGAACAACCTGGTCTACCTCCTGCTGGCTTCCGCAGTAAGGCAGTTATGAACCCACAAGATGTACCTGTCACTATGACACGTGTGCGCATTGACTCTGTTGAAAAGGCTCTCCTTCCAAATAAATGAATAAAAACGTGGATGCTGAGTGAAGATTAGCATCATCTCCCATCAATGCTAATACGCTTTTTGGTTACTTGCAATTCTCTTTTGTAAATCCAAGGGAAACAGCATTGCCCAAATTAGCTCTTTTCACTCAATAAAGGCCATATTAGTATTCTGCGGTTTGCATTTGCTTACTGCTTATTTAGAGAGGTCAGATGAGAAGGTGAGCAGCCTGCACCTGATTTCCATTTCACTGAAGACAGGTGGGCGGAGGAAATCCAAAGTCGACCAAGGCCGGGCCAGGTGCTCTGGTTGTGGCTGAGTCAGCCTGACATGCTGAGCCGGAGCACAGCCTGGAGCGCCAACTACCTCCACTGTGGCCCTCCCTGAAGGACCGGCCCAGATGGGCGACACTGACTCAGGAGGTTCCAAGGTCTTCCCCTGCCTGGAACTCTCTGTCCTGTTCTCAGGGCTGCATGTATATCGTATGTCCGCTCCCCTCTCGCCCACCCACTGAAGTGGCCTTCATCCCCCCACGTTCTTTCTAGTCCATCTCAGCCCTGAGAACGCTCTCCCACGTCTGCCTGGCTCCCCTGCTGGAAGGGAAGCTCCATGACTACAGCATCCCTAACCACGTGTTCACCCTGCAGCCCCAGCGCTGCCATCACAGCTGCTCGACATTTGATGAAGGATAGCAGGAAGGAAAGTCTGAGCTGATAAGGACTGGCGAGTATTCTAAGTATTCCCTTACTTAGGGGAGGCCGCGCTCTGGGTCCCAGATCTTGCCTCTCTCGAGTTCCACTGCAAAGAGGAAAAGATCAGTCTTTAAAAACAGACATGCATCCAAATCCCAACTTCTTTCACCACTGGCAGGATAGTTTTGGCCTTGATAGTTTAACCATCTAGAGCCTCAGTTTAGGGACACCGATCGGGCTAAGCGCCTGGCCCAGTGCTGGATCAAAGGGCAGTGAACTACCCCAGACCGCCACCAGCTCCGAGTCACACTACGGACAGCCCGGCCCGCAAAGTGGGCTCCCTCCCCTTCCCCTTGGCTTCCGGCGCAGCGCGCTGGGTCTGAGAACCCCAGGGCCGCAGCGGTGCGCCCGGCCCTCGCCAGGCGCCGCCCAGCCCCGAGCCGCAGCCTCGGCCGCCCCTGCCCAGCCCCTTCCGGGTCACGGTCGCCGGCTCCAGCCCTCGGAAGGGTCACAGGTCCGGCGCGGACGGGCCCGACCAGCTCGGGACCGTTTAGCGTTCCCGGACCGGACCTCTGTGGGGACCTCATTGGCACCATGGCCCCTCACCACAAAAGTGCACTCGCGCGCGCACACGCGGCCCCCGCAGCTTCCGGGCCCGCCCGCCGCGTCCCGACCCTCTGCACCCCTCCCGGTCCGAGCGGAAGAGGCGCGGGCAGCGCGCACCACGTGACCGAACGGGGCTGCCCGCCCGCCAGACGCGCAGAGGTCGGGCGGGCGGAGGGACAATTTCCCATGGTTCCTTCATTTGCATATGCGGTGTAAGACGGTTAGTGAGAAGTTGATTTAATTTGGCAGTAATCAAAAGATACAATTACAGTATGTGTGATCCAGGAGGCCATAGCTTCTTGAATATTTTTGGGTTTTAAAAAGTGCACAGTGTAGTCACCATAACTATAAAAGTTTTGCTACTCTTGGCTTTATTTACCTCCTGAGAGAGCTACACAATCGTGCTCGCTTCGGCAGCACATATACTAAAATTGGAACGATACAGAGAAGATTAGCATGGCCCCTGCGCAAGGATGACACGCAAATTCGTGAAGCGTTCCATATTTTGGACCTGAGTTTACCCCCGGGCGGAGTTTGTACTTCGATGCAGCGCTTTTCGCATACAGTTTCTATCCTTTGTTTGACTAAAAGGAAAGTGTACTCCCAGGAGATGGTAAGGAGGTGGGGCATAGTCATATTCATCGTTTTGCGGTGCTCTTTACATCTGGCCCTTTGGCCCCCAATCTTTTCCATCTTGCCTCTGTTTCCCCGTGCACTATCCTGAGTTCTACGGGACCTGTAATTACACTTATGCAACGGCCTTGCCAAAGTTGATCCATTTCAGGTCCAAAACATCACAGGACGTTAGTGCTACGATAAACATGAGATGTATTATAACAGGAACTTGCAACAAGGCTGACTTCTCATGCTGCCTCTGGAACTCAACAAAAAATAGTGCCCACCCCTTGGTGAGCACCTACCACGTACGAGGGGCTTCACCACTATCTTACTTTAGTATTCCCGACAGCCTTGCCTTGTGGGTATTACTGCCACCACTTTACAGGAGACACTGCGAGGTAAAGGAACCTGGGCGGGATCATGTAACTAGTAGGCCGAGGCAAGGCCTGATAAAACCTTTAGAGGCACAAACCCTGAAAAGATCAGTGCCCTGCCCCGACGTAATTCATTTGCAAAAAGCACAGTCCTAATTAGTAAGATAAGAAGAAAAAAAAAAATCCAACGACCTTCAGATTTCCTGTGATGACTTCATCAACGTTTTTTGAAATAGCAATTTCTTTCCAGGAGAGAACAGTTGCCGCATCTGCTTTGCAAGTGCCTGAGCACGCACGTAGTCCGCCTGGCGGTCTCTGCGGCCGCGAGCAGCCCAAGCCGGTTGCCTCCAGCGGCCGCCGCAGCCAGGGCAGTGGCGGGTCCTCTCCTGGCGGGCGCTCGGAGCCGCCGAGCAGCGTGCCATCAGGGGTCCATTTCTGTTCTCTTCAGTGGAGGCGAAATGATCCTTTCCAGGTAACAGCCGAGAATAGGAGTCTATGGGACCTCTTGTCGCGCGTTCTCCTCGGCTCACGGCCTCCAGTGCATGGTGTTAGAGGACAACCTTTTGTTTTCCTTTCTTGCCCCAAAGATACCTGGTTCTTTGGAGGCCACTCGGGCAACTGGGTGGATAGTTTTAAAGGTCTCCTTCTGGCATGCCAAATAAGGGTATGACCAATGTTGGTGTGGCTCCGTCTCCTTCTAAAGAAACTCATTGTACTTCTTGACATGAAGGTTGTCGCAGAGAAGAAATGAGGAAAGACACAGGCAATTCCTAGTTCTGGAAAAGCCAGAGCCCTGGCTGACTTTCCTGGCTCTGCACAGTTCCATGAAGTCGCTACCCTTTTCCCCATCGCGTTATACATGAGGAAGCCGAGGCACAGAGAGCCTCAATGACTTGCCTAATGTCATGCAACTAGTCAATGGCAGAGAAGGGATTGAGATGCAGGAAATCTGGCTATAGAGTTTGTGCTCTTAACCAAACATTATGCTCCTTTTGAGGGTGTAGAGTGGGAGGTAAGACTGGTTAGAATTAATAGAAAGAGCATGCAGGTCCACTTCTGTTTTTGTTGGTGTTCTGAACTCAAGGACAGGAGTCGAACTTTTGTGAAGGATCAAGGCTATACTTTAGATCAGAGTAGCTGGGAAAGAGTGGACATGTATGTGCCCAGTGACCCTGCAAGATGTGAGGGAGTGGGGCTGGCCCAGTGGCATAGTGGTTAAGTTCTTGCTCCCCTTGGGTGGCCAGGGTTCACTGGTTCAGATCCTAGGCCTGGATATACACACTGCTTGTCAAGCCATGCTGTGGAGGTGTCCCAGGTACAAAATAGAGGAAGACTGGCACAGGTGTTAGCTCAGAGCCAATTTTCCACACCAATAAATAAATAAATAAATAAAGATGTGAAGGAGCACCCTCTGTGGGATGCAGTTGGAAGAGGAAGAAAGTTTTCCTGTTGGGGGTTAACATCACTTACCTGACACCTGCCCCCAAAACTAATCCTATTGATGAAGGATCTTCTGAGTAGTAAGCCTGTGCTTAATTAACCTTACACAAATGAGCTTAATTGCTTCCCAGCAGCTGTTGTCCAGAGGCACCTGGGGATTCCTTCCCTCAGACATTTCCAGCACCTAGGGGAACCACAAAGTTGGAACCCATTCGCCTAGACATCCCTGAGCACCTGTGATGCACTGGGCCGTGTGCTGGAGGCCACAAGGAAGAGCAAGATACACCCCTGCAGCCAAGGTACTTAAAGTCCTGTGGGAAACAGAAACGCACACCCAAGGATGACTCGGGAAGGTGAGCACCTTTAGCCTCAAGAACCAAGTGCCACAGGAACACAGAAGTTAGTCCCAGGAATCCAAAGAGCCTTCCGGGTGTCTTTTGCCCACAGGTTACCCCAATTTGCAGAAGAAATGGAGGTGAGGATCGCCCTTCTGGTTTCTCCCAGGGGAGTGAAAAATCAAGCAGTCTCCAGCTTCGCTCAGTTTCTCACTCTGGATTTGCCGGGACAGGTGAAGGTAAAGACCGCCTCTCCCACCAGGCCTCCCTATGTAGAATCCGGAGTTCCTCTGCTGGAGCAGGAGTGGGAGTTCAAAGGGTTCTTTACTTCCAGACCTCGGACTCCAGAGTCCGCCCTCCTGTGGGCACCGCCGGGGGCCGAGGAGAGGAGCCAAACGCGGCGAAAGAACAGCTGAGAGGACATTCTGTGTCCCGCGACCCGTTCCCAATTCCCCAAGCCCCACTTTTTCTCCCGAAGACAAAGCGCCCTAGTCTGGGGCCTTCGGCCGTCGACTGTAATGCCTACAATGTGTCGCAAGGTGGCAACGTTGTGGCGAGAAATAGACTAAAAAAGCCTGGGTTCTTTTTCTTTTCAAAGCATATTTCCCCTATTAATGTTTCATTTAACTTAATTAGAATCTGGTAAACTAATTAAAGTAGCTACGAGCCCCGCAATCAGCAATAATTCGTATAATTATTGATAATTACATCCATACAAATCGTTTGGTTATTAACATTTGTGGGGGAACAAACCACTTCTGGAGGGACGCGGAGCCCAGGAGGGTTTTTTGCGACAGAGTTTTCTGGGTCGGATCCGCCTACACTCCAATCCTCAGCGATGCCGGCCCAGTTGGGGCGCCCTTTCGGGAAGGGCCCAGCTGCCTATGGCGCTTTTCTCCACTTTCGCGAATTCGAAAAGGAAAGGTGAAAAGGACTGATTTGCTAGGTTCCTCTGTGCAGCCGCAGACACGGAACTTCCTGCCGGGGCAGTAACTGTTACTCCCATTTTACAGAGAAGGAAAGTGCGGTGACGTCCGGGGGGAACCTCGCGCGCTCTCCAGCGCCCGCGCCGCCCCGCCCCGTCCCAGCTCCGCTCGCTCCTGGCACGCCCTGGGGACGGAAGTCACTTCGTCTCTGCACTACAGTTTCACTGCTGGTGAACAGTGGAGAACTGATCTGGTTGGTTCCACCCCTAGGAAACGTTCCCGCTCCCTGGAGGGTCCCTACTGGGAGATCGCACGTCTCGAGGCGACTTCATCCCTCGGGGACGCCTCGGTTTGCCCGGCGCCCTCACAGTCATTATCTTGCTGGTGTCCTTCCTCTCTGTGTCTAGCCCTCGGAGTACCCCGGGACCTGAGGGCTCGCAGACCCAGCGCAGGGTGCTCTGCGGCCTGGCTTCGTGCCACGACCGCGCCGGGGGGGCTCCCGGCCGGCGCCCCTGCTGGTCGGCTCAGCCCCGGGCTCTCTAGACGACCCGCCACGAAACTTCCTGGCCCGAGCTGCTCGCTCGGAGGCGCAGCCCGCACGCCTGCCTCCAGGGTCCCCCCCGGGGCGCCTCGCGCCCCCCGGAGCAGCGCAGTGAGAGCCCAGGGGTCGGGAGGGCGGGGTCGTCCGGGCGCTGGCCCGGCCGCCGACGGCTGCCCTGCGCTCCGCTTCCTTCCCAGAGCGCTTCCACGCGCCGCCGGGGACAGAGGCCTGAATGTTATTTTACAGAAGCCAAACCGGTGGCCTAGGAAGCATAAAGGACGCGACGCAGCACCCTGCTAGGCAGCCGAGGAGGCGAAACTGGAAGCCGGGGCTGAATGACGCCCAACACTGTGCCCTTTCCCACTCCACCCACACTTTCCTCCCCCTCGCCCCACGTTCCCTCCCTTATCTGTAGCCGAACCAGCAAGTGATCTGTGGAAACTGAGGCCTACCGGAGGACAGCGGCAAGGTGAGGCCTCAGCATCCGCAGCCCGGGCATTCCCCCCACTCCCTCCCACGGGGGCCCTGGCGAGCCCGGCGACCCGGACACCTGCAGCCGGCGGGCCTCGCTTTGCTCCTCGGGCTCCTGTCCGCAAACTCGCTGGGACTAAAATGGACGGAAGGTTAGAATCCGTCAGGGCTCGCTCCGTTCCGGCGGCGGCAGGGCAGCTGCGCACGAGCGTCGAGTCTCGCCCTTCGTTTCCAGGCCTGCCCGGGAAAGAATCGCCCACCCTGCGAACCTCGACCCCCCCGTTCCAGCGCTCCAGAGCCAGGCCGGCGGTGCCCGCTCCTTCTGGCGATTCCGGGTGAACCTGGGCGTGGGGGCAGGGCGCCGTGCAAACTACCAGGAAACAGCGTCCGGTCTCTGAGCGCCCCGGAGGTGACTTCCCGGTGGGGCAGGCGTGGAAATGGGCACGAATAAACTCTCGGCCCCTGAGAGCGCTCGAGAACCAAAGACCTCGGCACCAGGAACCAGGCGGTCGTCGCGCCAAAGCCCAAGGAAGGGTCTTAAACGCAGGGACGGGGTGGCCTGGGGGGCACGCTGGGTGTGTCTGAAGGATTGGTGGAGATGTCTGGCGCTCCCTGCTGCCCACCTGAGGAGACGCGATTCTCAGCCAGGGCACCCCAGAACCGGAGCTGCGGCCCCCACGCTCCACCTGTTGCGCAGCCCTCAGCCAGCCTCTGCCCCACTTCCGGCCCCCCCAACTCCTATCTCCACAGCCCCAGGAAGTGACAGATTGGTTTTTTTTTTATTAAAAACAAAACAAAAGTCACGGATACAGGGGTGGTCTCTCCAAACAGGCTCAAGGTGGTCTCTATTTCGTGAGTCAGTTGTCGCCCTTTTTAAAGTGCTGTTACAACAAGAGGTTACAACAAAAAATAGACAAAGCAAAACCCAAAGGGGAATGTCAAACGGGACTGGAAGTACGTCCAGGAGAAGGAAGCAAAATAACTTAAAGCATGAATAAATTAAAGTGAACCCAATACTGAACCAAGAGACTCACAGTACATTTATATCCATTGCACATAGCCACTTTGTCATCAGGAACAAGTTTCAGAAGTGGACGGGACGGGGGAGCGCAGGACCAGCGCCGGAGGAGTTGCTACATTGTAATCACAATTGGGGGTCCGAGGCTGTACAGGTGTGGGGAGGGGCCCCCCTCCCCTTTCTTACCCCCTTCGGTCCAGTTAACCCCATGAGGTCCGATGCCCTGGAGTTCAACCATGGGACGAGGTGATATTTACACTTGGAAACAGAGACGGGCCCCTGGACCGGGTGCCCGGGCGGGGGCGGGCGAGGCCGAGGCGCCCCGGAGGAGGGCAGGCGGGCGGGAGGCTGTATTTACATCGGTCCGGTCTGAATGGCTTGTTCCTCGCTCTCGGCCGCCGCGGCCGCGGGTATTTACAAGAAGAGAGCAGCATGGCTTGAGGGCGCGTGGGGCGGCCCGGGCCGGCCCTAGGGCAACAGCGGGGGCTTGAAGGAGCAGTTGCCAGTGCAGTGGCGGGGCGTCAGCATCTTGCAGGAGAAGTGGTGCAGGGCGTCGTGGGCTTCTGGAGAGACAGTCGAGCGGGCCATGTTGGGTGCCTCCTCTGCCTCGCCTGACCCAGGCGACCCACCCGCCCCCCTCCCCTGCCTGCGAGGGTCTCACCCACCCGCTTCCGGCTCAGGGAGCGGATCAGAAGGTAGGAAGGTAGGAGAGAGATCCTGGCGATTCAGAACCACTGCTCTGGTTCAATAGCCCCATTTTACAGAAGAGGAAAGTGAAGCACGGTGAGAGGGAGGTCGATCTGCCCAAGGCCAGATTTGGACCCGACGGCAGATTTCCCAACGCCCAGAGTCGAAGGGCTCTTTCTTCCTATCCCTAGAACAGTGGTTCTAGAATCATTTCCCCACTAACACCAATTTCCACTTCCCTCTGCTCAGCGTCTGACCGGGGTAGACCCGGCCTTCCCCTCTCACTAGCCCCGTTATTCGTTCATTCATTGGATCCATCATTCATTCGACAGCACCACTGCCTGGCACCCCTCCTATCTTTGTTCCCGGGCTTCCGAACCTTTTAATTTCTGCTGGATGGCGTAGCGCGCCTTCCGCTCCTGGTCGAGTTCGTTACACAGAGTGTCTGGAAGACATGGGGAGGGGCCGGGGAGGAAATGAGACCACCCTCGGGCCAGCGGAGGTCACCGCCAGGGCCTCACCCTCTCCCCAGCGCTCCGCCCCTCGTAGAAACCAGTCGGGGGACCGAGGGAGGGGGCATCAACGCTCCAAACTGCAGCCTGGCGAGGGAGGAAATGGCCTGGGATGGCGCTTAAAGGCAGACGGATCTAACCAAAATTAAAGCAAACTTAGGCATTACTTCCCAGGTAATTTTACGCCTCGATTTTTAATTTAGAAACCATGGAAATTGCCGCGATAAGAAGTTCAATCACTCCACGTAATGATGCCTGCAAGCCGTTTGCTGGGCTCGCTTGCCATTCTGAGGCTAATCAGAGTATACAAAGGATATTAAATAAAAAAAATAATTGTTAAATTACCTTCAATTTAAATCCAAACGACTGAGCCAACATTGCGGCTCCTGCCAGACGAGAGGCAGTTACGCCCGTGCGCGCGCTCACCTGACTCCCGTCTTACCTCTGACAATTTGCAGCTGTTGCACCATTTCTTCTCGATAAGCCAATTCCCTCTTCATTTGATCCTGAAAATTATCTGTGCAAATTGATTAAGTGAGAGCTGTTATGCACAGCTCCCTCCCTCAGCCCCATTTCCCCACTCCCCACCCCCACCCCCGGCCCCACCCCCTCAGTCTTTGGCCTGGCTGGATACCCTGGAAAAGGAGGGGTCGGGTCTTGCAGGGCCTGCGGCAGCAGCTGCCTGCACTGGGGGCCCGGAGTGGGAGCAAGGCTCTGGCGATGGGGTGGGGTGGGTCGGGATAGGGGTACCTTTGAGACTCTGAAATTCTCGCTCCAGCTTCTTGCGGAGTTCCATTTGCTCCAGGAGCAGTTTTTGCAATTCGTCTGTAAAGGTGGGAGAGTCAGAAGTAAGGGGGAGGGACGGGCAGGATTCAGGGGGCCCAGAAAGCAGGCAGGTCCTGCCCTGGCCCATAGCCCTGAGATGGGACCTGGGGAGGGTGGGGCTGGTAGGTAAAGGTCCTCAGCACTGTTTTCCCATTTGCTTTTGAAGCATTTGGGCCACGAAAAAGCTAGGAGATACACTGCCCAGGAGAATCAATTCAAGATGGTAGAATGCACTGGACTTCTAGACCCTGCCTCCAGGCCTACCGGCCTGGTATCAAGTTTAAGTTGTTCCTAACTCCCTAACCTTAGAGACTGGTCCAGGAGGACTCATTTACCCCTTCAAATGGCAGACCTAATCCCATCCCTCCCTTCAATAATACAGAGCCGGGAGAATCTGGGCAAAGCCTTGGAACATGCCCCACCCCCGGAAAACAACACATTCACAACAGTCTGTTTTCAATTTCAGGAGGTCCTCAGAACCCAAATCCATGCTAAGAACCCTCACATAAAGCACCAGTGATTTTGGAGGTAACTGCATACTCTAGGAAGAGTGGAGGACCACTGATGCTTCTCTCCCTCCCCTACACCAATTTCCAAGCCCATCCCTGGGCTGGTTTGGGGGAGGGGGCAGGTGAGTGTGGAAAGCCCCTTTAGTGCCCTCAGAAACCAGCTCCAGAGGGGTGCCAGGGGGCTGCCCTGACCATGGGTCCTTCCCCTGGGAAGGCTTTCTGAGAAATCCCCCCAACCCCCCAGCAGGTGCTGAGAAAACACGAACATGGGCGATAGAGGAGCGAAGTGGCCTCAGAGGCTCCTTCCTCCGTGCCTCAGGCCAGGCTCCCCCTTGCAGGCTGAGCAGCAGCCCCAGGATCCCATTCGAGAACAAGCTCCATCTTTGCCCCATTTAGGGTGGGGTGGTTATGCGTTAATTACAGGAAAAAACTAATCTCTCAGACATTCCTAAAGTGAATGCCTCCCTGCAATCTTCCTGTTCAAAAAAAGTCCTGTTCTTCAGGGAGGCTGGGAGACCTAGATTTGTCCTTTCTGATTGTGCATCAAGTTCTGAGCATTATTACTCATTTCTCTTTCTCCCTGGGCTATTCAGACAGGCCTGGCCTCGGGAACCCAAACTTCCAATGAACCTCTGGGGATTTGGTTCACTCTCCCTACCCCCTACATGCATGTGCCCCTCTGTGCCAGGATAACGTGTCCAGGGGACTATCCTTCCACTCAATGGAAACTGAGTCCCCAGAGCCCTATCTTCTCAGACTTACTCCTACAGGAATAACACCCTCTACGAGAAGGGCCCATCTCCCTCAAGCAAAGTGCACAGATTTAACCTCACCTCTGGCCAGGTTCTCGATGTCTTTCTCCACTAGCTGAGTTCCCGTGACATCCAGCGTGAGCCCATCTTCGCCTGGGATACAAGGGCAGGTAAGAGGGATTCTGTCCTGGGAGAGGCCTGGGGAGGGGAGGGGAGAGCTTCCCAGGAAATATGCTAAGTCAGGGACCTACTCCAGCCCCTCTGCCTTCAGGGGAGACAGTTACAGTATCCAGCACTAGCCACCTTCCAAGCCATCATTTTAGGAGTGTAGTCATCATTCTAGAGAGTGACCCACTGTAGGAGAGTGGCCCCAGGGAAGACAGGCCCTTCGGGCAGAAAGTGCCCTATGACCTGTTTTATGTGGGTGATGGTGTCTCCCATTTCCTTTTAGTACACCCCTTCCCTTACCCAGAAGACTCCCAAACTCAAGAAACCTGGCTTGCACCTCGCCAGCTGTTTAAATATTTATCTGCCAGCCACGAGAGGGGACCGGCAGCCGCTTACGGTTGATGGAAAGCCTTCCTCGCAGGCTGCAGCCGGTGGGAACCTGGGCGACCTCGGCCCCGGCTCCCGGGCGGGGGTGCTGCTCGAGAGTCCTAAGGCTCACCTCGGTCTGTGGTTGCGGGACTTGGCTGGGAGATGCTCCTTTGGTCTGGATAGGATTTCCTCGTTTCCAAATCGTCGGCGGTCGAGTGATTGTCTTCCTTATCTGGCTCTTAATGGCAATAAACCGAGTTTCAAGGAGAGGCAAAGAAACTGTGACCCCGATACGGCCAGAGCTGCCGCGGTCGGGGCGCCCCAGCCCTAATTAAAAGCGTCCTGGCCGCCGCTGGTTCCCGGCTGTGCGCCTGGGCTCGCACCCTCAGGCTTCGGGCCCCTCCCCCGCGCGCGGTCTGCTCTTCTTGGGCTCCACGCCCCCTCCCCAGCCCCTCCGAAAAGAACAAGACCAGCAGCCGAGCCCACCAGGGACTAGCGACCTACATCGCGCGCAGATACTGGGGCACCGCGAGCGCGCGTGGCCGCCGGGTCTGCCTGCGCCGTTCCCGCCGAGAACGTGGCCCAGGCGGCGACCCGTGGGGTGGTGGCGGCGGGGGAGCCATCCTCCCGGACTCTGCCTGCCCGGATTTCCGAGGCCCGAGGCCTCTCTTCTTCGAGCTGCAGGCTCCCGCGCGCACGTGCACGGCTCCCGGTCGCGTTGGGCCGCGGCCACCGCGGCACCTCCAGGGTACCCCAAGCGCGCGGCCAAGCGCCCCCACCCTCCGCCCGAACCGGCCTGACCACAGGGGACCTCACGACCCAAAATACTTGCTGAATAAATGAGAGGACTCGAACGGGGTGCCAGGGGTGATTGTAAAAAGGTTTTAAGCCAGTGTCGGAGGTGTAGGGGAGCGCGCGCGCGCGCGTGTGTGGGTGTGGGTGTGGGTGTGGGGAGAGCAGCCTGTTGTTTTAGGTAACCAACGATGGAAGTTGTTGGGAGTTCTCGCTTAGCTTCCTTTTTCTTCCATTATTTTTCTTCCTCTCTCCCTCTTTCTCTCGCTTTCTCTGCGTCCCTCTTTCTCCCCTCGTCTTCCCTCCCAGGCCTCCCCTTGGCCCCGGCCCCCTGCCTGCGGTTCCCCCATCACAGTGGTCAGCGACCTCGGCAGGGGGGCTGGGGGCGTTACCGTGGGCCTCCGGGGTGCAGAGGTACGAGGCTGCGGGCGCCAGCGCCGCCGCCGCGCTCTTCACGTGCTCGTCCCGCTCGGGCGCGTACACCTGCCGCGGCCGAGAAATGACAGGCGGTTAGGGGGGCGCTTGGCGGCGGCTCCGAGCTCCCCAGCCCTGCGCCGCGGCCCGGCCGGGAGGGAAAGCTGAGCGGGTAGCAGAGGTCGGCTCGCCCGCGGGACCGGAACGCCCTCGGAGGCTGCATCGCTATTGTAGATTCGGGGTAATTATTAACGCCCTCGAGAAAATTGTCCGAAACACAAAGCGGCTCCCAAGCCAAGGGGCGTTCAAAGTCTCCCCCACCCTCTTCGCCTGCCTCCTTTTAGACATCTTCTCTCCCGCTCGCACCCGGTGCCCGGCATAAATGACGCCTTTCGCATCCGGCTAATGGTTCGTGTTTTCATGAACCGAGTGGAAATGTACAGGTGTGCGCACCCACTTTCAAATGGCCGACGATTCGGGCTTAGCGGCCCACCCCGTACCCGAACCCGCGGCCGTGCCAACCTGAGAGGCCCTCTCCCGCCCCGCACACGGTCTCGACAGCTTCCTATCAACGACCCCCATGGTTCTCAAGGCGGGAGTTCGAAGAGACTCGGAAAAGTACAGTTGGGGTGGAGGAAGATTCCGGGGACCCCCATCCTGCTGGGTCCCGGTTTGGGGGAGAGGCCGCCCTCTCCTCGCCTTACCCGCTCATCTTCCCCAGGGCTCTGATCCGCATCCGGGCGGGCACGCTGCAGGCCCGGCCTCCAGAGCTCTTTTCTCTGGCTTTGGGTGCCTTTCTTTGCTTCGCATTCTCTCTCCAGACCCCTTTTACTTCTCCTTTTCTGTCTCTGTGTGACTGACGGTCTCTGCCTGTCTCTTCCCCACTCCCATTCACAAAAACCCAGCACACGCGTCTCTCAGGCCTGCTCCCCCAGATCTTCCAAAACCCTCAGTCAGGGGTTCCAGCGAGGCCAGCTGCACAGCGCTTCGGAAGCTGGGCCTACCCAGAGCAGCCGGGGCTTGCTGCTCGAATGCCCTCTCAGAACAAAATTCCCATCCCCCACCGGGCCGGGGCCCGCCCCACATCCTCGCGGTGCCCAGGGGTAAGCGGGGAGGCGCCCCAGCGGGGCGGGCGCGGGCTCACCTTGGCCGGCGCGGGGCCCCCCAGCGGCCCGCAAGGCTCTCGCAGCTCATAGCCACTGCTGGGCGGGCTCCTCTCAGGTCTCCGCACCACGTCGTCGGCCGCCAGGTCCCCAAATACGGACCGGCTGGCTGCGGGTATCCCCGGACGGCGCCGGGGGCGAGGGCTACCGCAGTCGGGAGAGTCTGTGGGACCGTCTGCGCCCGAGGAGGTGCTAGATTGGGGCCCTGCGGGCTGGTCGCCATCCGGGCCGCCTCCCGTGCTGGGTGCGCGGGGAACACTGGGCTCGGTCTCGTCCGGGGCGCCCTCGTCGTCGGGGAAGCGGTTGGACTCCACGTCCACCTCCGGCTCGTCTGCAGTGTCCACGTCGGGCGAGGCGGAGTGGTAACTGGAGCTGCCCTCGCTCAGAAAGTCCGGGCTTACGTAGCCGCCGCCGGACCCCGCGCCGGGCCCCGGCCCACGAGCCGGCCCCGCGCCGTAGGCGTCGCGTGCGCTACCGTAGAGCTTGGCAATGCTCTCAGCGTCCTTGACCACGGGCCGGAAGGCCGACACGTAGGAGCCTTTGCGCGCGGGCGGCGGCGGCGGCGGAGGCGGGGGCAGTGGGGCCAGCGGCGGCGGCAGCGCCTCGTCCGCGCCGTCCTCGTCCAGCGGCCCGCGGGACAGGGCGCTCGGGCAGCGCTCCTCTGCGCCCAGGCCGCCCTCCTTGGTCGGCTCGGCACCGTCCAGGGGTTCGGGGCCGCCGCCACCTGCAGCCGCCGCCGCCGCCGCCGCTGCAGCCGCTACAGCGGCCGCCACGGCCTTGGCTTGGCTCTGCGCAGCTGGATAGGGCGGCACCGGGAGGCTGCCTGCCGCCGGCCAGAACATGGGAAACGTCGGGTACACGGTGGCTGCGGCGGCCGCTGCAGCCACGGCCGCTGCGTCCTTGGCTGCCCCGGAGGGCTGGTGACCCCAGAACATGGCGCCGCCGCCTGGGCCAGCCCCGGCCCCCGGGGGCAAGTGGCCGGCTCCTGGGCCGCCCGCGCCTCCGCCAGTGCCCGCGCCCCCGCCGGTCCCGGTGCCTGGGCCGCCCTTGGGTTCGCCCGCACCTAGTACGGGGTCGTCCTTTTTGGGGCAGAGGCCGAAGGCCGTGGGGAAGCCGTAGGGATGAGGGAAAAGCGGCGGGGGCAGCTTCTGCAGAAGGCCAAAGCCCTTGCTGGGTACTGGAATCACCGGGTAGCTGCGAACGCCGGCGCCGCCACCAGGCCCTCCAGGGCCCGCGGGGCCACCGGCTCCCGCTGCCAGACCAAGTCCCCGCTGCGGGTGGGGAGGAGGCGGCCCAGGAGGCCCGGTGGCCTCATCTTCGCCACAGCGCAGGCTTTTGTGGGGCGGTGGGCCTGGAGCCATCTCCGCGCTGCAACCCGGGCCGCCCCCGCCCCCGCCGCCAGCACCACCTTTCCCCTGCCCACCCGACCCGCCATTAGCGCCGCCGCCGCCTCCTCCTTGCAGCGAGAAGGTCCGTTTGCGTGTGCCACCATTGAACATGGCCTTGACGTCCTCCCAAGCGTGGCTCAGTTCGTCCGTGGCCGACTTGTCACTGAGTTTGAGGTGACGGCGCCACGAGTTGAAGTTGGCGGCGTCAGGCTGCGTATACTTGGCGTCGGGTGTGCGGTGCGAGTGGAAGATGAACTTGTTAGGCGAGAAGTACATGCTGCAGTACCCGCACTTGATGCACTTGGCACGCGAGCTGTTGTAACGCGCAGGGATGAAGCTGCCACGCGAGCCCCACGCGCACTCGTGCACCACATCGAAGGCGAAGTTCTCAGGCAGCTTGGGTGGCTTGTGCTCGCCCAGGAACGACTTGCACAGGCGTTCAGCCTCGCGCTTCGTGATCATGCCGCAGCGGCGCGATGAGATGGGCATGGCCCCGGCCCGACGCAGAATCTCCAGCTGCACCGGCGTGCATTGCACGCACGTGATGCCGAGGGCCACGCGGCGGTTGTGGATCTCGTTGTAGCTGTAGTTCTTAAGGAGGGTGTTGGAGATCTGAGCCAGGCACAGGCGCTCCTGGCCGTCGATGACCAGAGACACGATAGGCACCCCATACAGCGACGTCTCGCCCACCTGGTTGGGTTTGAGAGCGCTGGAGCCCGAGTAGGGCTGCAGCTCCTGCTTCGAGTTGGGCGAGGAGTTGCCCTCGCGCCCCGGCCCCAGCTGAGTGGTGAGAGCCTCCATGCCGCCGCTCCTGCGAAACAGAGAAAGCAGACAGCAGATAAGCCATTTTCAGCTCCGCGGCGGTTCCGGCCCGCCCAGCGGGACGCGCCAGTCGGGCGCGCGGGGAAACTTGGCAATGGGGAGTCCAAGCTCATTCGCCCCCTGGACGGGCGCCTTTTGTTATTCAGATGCCTACTGGCGCCGGAACAAAAGTCCCCGGGGTTTGGGGGAGGAGAAGGGGTAACTGAGACCTCAGGAATGCCCTGGCAGCCAGGAACCCAATCGTGTTTTCGGATTGGGAAGGGAGTGGGGCCCAGAGACGGAGAATGACTTGCCCAAGGCCACACAGCAAAGCCATTGCCGAACCCAGCCTTTCCGGCGCCCAAATCCGTGCGCCTGCGGCCACCCTCGCAGTCTGCCCTACCGGCCCGGGTCCTGAAGCCAGGACTTCGGGGACAGGCTGCCCCTCTGCTCAGTCTCGCTTGCACGCGGGCAGGCGGGGGCAGCGCAGGGAGGGGGGAAAGGGGCGGTCACTGCCAGTCTCCAGACAGCAGGGGGCGGAGGGGGGGGGGCCAAGGAAAAGGAGGAGGATCTCGAGGCGGGGGTTCGGGGGAGAGGCTGAGGCGGCCGCTGTTCGCGGTGCTGAACTCGACTCTCGCCAAAGCTCGCCTTGCGCGCCCAGCCCCGGGGCAGCCTCCACCGCACCCAGCTCCGCGCTGAGCCGGCTCCTCGGAACAACGGCGCTGGTTTCCGCAAACTCGAGTTTCTCTTCTCACGCCCGGAGCCCCGCGTTCGTTGAGCAGAAAGATTCCGGCTGGAAATATAAGCCATTTTCTTTCCAGCCATCAATGGGACCAGAGTCACACAGTTCCTAACTACATTTTCTGCATTTTTAGCTGCGTTCCAGACCAAAGCTGCTTTCCATCCGGGTCAGTGCCTGGGAGGGAGAGCTTCTCAAGGAAGTTTCTCAGGAGCCACTTCTGCTTCGCTTCTAACTGCCCACTCCCTAAGTTTTCTTCCTTTAGATATGCCTTTCCCGCTCAGGCCAAATGCAGTCTCACCGGGCTCTGGGCTTACTCTTTTCGGAGTCTCTTCTGAGTATCCTTCATGTCGGGCTGTCCCGGCTCATATGGGCTGAGCAGAATCCTGGCCGGTCTCAGAAGCCACCACAAGCCTCCAGGTCAAAAGTTGCTGCGGTCCCGCGCTCTGCTCTCTGGCAAAGGGAGGGAGGCAGGTGCGTCCCCGGACCTCAGCAGCGGGAGGACCCGGGTACTGATGCTTGGGGCCCACTAGGTGGCCCGGCCCAACCACGTGTCCTCAGGTACAGAAGGCTCCTGCTTGGCCCACGGCTGCAGGCGCTCCTGAGGCCCAGGAAGCCCAACCCTGAGGACCCTCCCCTGAACTAGGCAGGAAAGGCAAATCCATTTTCAGAGGCACAGTTCGAGCCGGACAAGGGATCCGAGTTCAAAAGCCTTCAAGGAGGAGGCTGAGATCTCTGTCTGTCTGTCTCTCTCCCTCTTTCTGCTTGTCTAGGTGCCCCTCATCTGTCGATCTTATGTTCCCTGAGCTGTCTGTCTCTCCCAGCTCGCTCCTCTTTCTCCCATTTGTCTTCATTCCTTCTTCAAGTATCAAGCTATTTATCTGTTATCTGTCTGTTTCCTCTTTATCTCTGCGGATCGAATTGAAACAAGTTGACCCTCCTTTAGCGTTGAAGTCTCTTGTAACATTTTAGGAGGCAAAAGCATTGTCCTGACTCCCCGGCTGAGGGGTCAACAAGACCAGCCCCCCCACACCCGCAACGGCTCTCAGGCGGGCTGGGGAGGCGGGCTGGGGAGGTGGCCCGGGCGCCGCGGCTCAGGGAAATGACGATGTCTTCTCAGTCTCCCGAAATCGGCAAGTGTGCCCTGCCCGCATACAGTGAAAGGATCGCCCGAAGCTGAGCGCATCCTCCTCAAGCTGAGGGTCTTGGGTCCCCGCGAGGTTTTCCCAAGTGGGAAGAGGGAGCTCCGGGCTCCGGAGCCAGGAGAACGGGGGCCCTAGGAAAGGAACCGAATTTCGAGGACCAGAGCAGAAAGCCCGGGCAAAAGGCTGTACGCAGCGACAAGGAGCAGCGGCCAGGGCGACTCGGGGAGCCCTCGCCGGCTCCTGGGGGCTTGAAGGGTGAGCTTGGAGAGGGCGATGAGGCGGGAGGCGGACAGTGGTGCGAGTGAGGCGATGGAGTCTTTAGGTATAATAACAAAAACAAACAGCCACAAGAACCCAAATCGGAACTAAACGAAAAAAGCTGTACGGGAAGGGCGCGAGGGTGGCGGGCGACCCAACGGGTACTCACCGTGCGGCGGCGGCTGGAGCCGGGCGAGCGGCGAGCGGAGGTGCGCGGCGGGCGGAGCGGCGGGCGGGAGTCCGGGATCCGCCGGGCTCTCCGGGTGACGGCGCGGCCCCTCCCCGCGCGCGCGCACAGCCGCGCTCCCGGGCTCCCCGCGTTCACACCCGAGGCCCCGCCGGCCCCTCCCGCGCGGCGCCCGCTGTCAGCAGGCGCGGGGCGCAAGGTCCCCTGGCGCGGAGATGTGAGCCCTGAGCCGCTGTCCCCGAGGCCCCGGACGGGCCCGGAGCGGAGGCCGAAGCCTGGAGCGCATGGCGCGGCGACGGGCACGGCGCGGTCACAGCCGGAGTGGTGAGGCCGGCGCGGGGCGGGCTAGCCTGACAGCTGCGAGCCGGGGCGCCACACCCACCGCCCGCGCAGTCACTCGCGCCCTCCCGGGGTCCGCTAGCCCGCGGGCCACAGCCGCGCCCGCCGCCTCCCCGGACCCTCAGGCCTGCCTGCCCCAGGTAAGCGGCCGCACACCTGCGCCCTGCCCCCAGCACCTGCGGCCCACGCTCGCCAAAGGGGCCGGGAGAGAGGAAGGGCCGGGGCAGCAAAGTTTGCCCTCAGGAACGAAGTGGGGAGGGCCCAGCGCTCCCCGCCAAGGGGCCAGGATCCATCCTGGCCAAGGCCGGCTAATGGGGCTAAGGAAGGCTCCTAGCTAGGAGGAAGGGGCGCGGGGAGGGGTACCGCCTTTTCGGGCCAAGGCGGTGGAGCCGAAGAGTGGTCCTGTGGAGCCAGTAGGCTTACCAGCGGCCTGAGCAGAGACCAGGGTGTGTGTTGGGGAGAGGGAAGGCAAGGGTGGCGGCTGGGAAGGGGCAGAACCCAACTGCCTCCCCCACCACCCCGCACGCTTCTGACTGGCATGGGAGACGTCGGGACAGCTCCAGCCTGAAGAAGGGAGACCTCCCGCCTCCTTCACGCAGTGGACTGGGGAACTGGATTTGAGGCGCCCCCACCCCCAGCCCCGGCCTTGAATGCGTCCCCCCACCAACACCAACAGGCACAGGGCAGAAGCCAAGTCATCGCTGGGAGATACCTGGGGTCAACCACTGTCTAGTTGACCGCTGGACTTCTCTCTAGCTCTCTTGCTAACTCAGTTTCCCGGTGGTGGGAGTTTAGCCCCCTGACGCTGCTGAAGCTCCGTGGCATCTTTTCTCTTCCCAAAGCTCCATTTCTCTCCATCCCTCTCTCCTCTCTCTGTCGGTTTCTGTTTTCACCATTCTTTCCCCCCACTACCCCACTGAGTCCCGTGTTCTCCCTCTCTCTCAACCTCAGTCTCTAGTTCATTTGAACACCCCTCCCTCTTTGCCGGCATCCGGGCGCCCTCTCGCCTCTCCCCCAACCCGCAGTGGCATTAAGTGTCCTTAATGGACACGTTAATTAAACTGTAATTAATCATACTGTCCGGCCCAAGTTTGAACAATTACCCTAATCAAACAGAAGTTAATAATGGCAGGGATGGCCCGGGGCGCGGCGGGCCGCCCGGGCAGGGGGCGCAGCAGCCACGGCGGCTACCGGCTACCGACGGTGGCAGCAAAGGCGAGCGCAGCCCGTCCTTGGAACCCGGGCGGCGCCATAAATCTTCTGCGGCCAGCGGCGCCGGGTCGCCCCGGGTTACAGGCCCTCTCCCCTCCTGCATTCCGGCTCTCGGGGGTTCGTCTCCGCTTCGCCTCCACTTCTCCCCTCTCGCTTTTCTCTTCTCTGCGGGCTTGCAAGGACCCTGGGAATAGCCTGTGGGGGTGCGAACGGATCGCCCTGGCGTAGCCCTCGGAGAGAGGGAGCGGCCGGGCCGGCCTGAGGACTCGCTTGCCACCTCCTTATCCCCTTGGCTAACGTGTCCTCTGAGGCCTCGAAAACTACCCCCAAGTTTGAGGGCTGTGTCTTCTCTGCGGAGTCTCTTCTAGAGCGAGTTTCTGCTTGTTCGCTTGCCTCAGTTTCCGTCTTGGATCCCCTGCTTGTCTCTCTTTTCTCCCAGAGCCTGCTCAGCCCTTGTCTCTCTCTGCCTCTGGCCCCTCCATTGGCGCGTCGTCCCCGGGCTCTGCCTCTGTCCCGCTCTAACTCTGCCGCTCTCTACCCTCACGCCCACTTCCCTCCGAGGAAAACAAGAACCTATTTTCCATTCCAGTCCGAGAGCCGCCCCCAGCCTCCACATGTTTGTCCCCTCTCCCTCGGCTTGGCCTCCCCCACCCCATAATTACAATCCCGTTCAATAATTATTCTTAGCCTCCTAATGATTTTTTAAAAGGCATCTCAGAATTCAGTGTGGTGGTGACAACAATTGCGGAGCCAGGACGCCCCCGGGGGGGGGGTGGGAGTGGGAAAAGGATGGGCAGGGTCCCCCTGAGCAGGGCCTGCCTGTCCTGCCTCTATTGTACTGCGAAGGCCCACAGCGCCTCGGGGCCCGCCTCTGGGGCGTTCCCGGCAGCCTGGCCGCGGGGCCCCAGGGACCTCTCAGACAAAAGTTCCCTCCTCGGGTTACCGCACCAGGGCCACGCAGCGTCGCCTCTGCGTCTCCGTTCAGCACCAAGCTGCGGACAGCTCCCGCGCCAGCGTCCGGCTTTGCCGGCCCACCTGGCTCTCGCACCGGGTCTGAGACAGAGACTGAAGGCGCGTGGAGAGAGACTGGGGAGGCGCCGCCGCTCACTTGAGGGGTAGTGGTCTCCGGGGAGCGGGTCTTGAGGGTCGGGCCTGGACCCTGCTCTGGACCAGCGTCCAATTGGTTAGTATCACCGCGAACCACATTTTATAGTTTGCAGTGCCGGTTCTCACAACGGCCCTGGGAATAGGTAGGGATTATTTATTCCCATTTCATAGGCAGGAAACTGAGGGTCAGGCAGTGCAAGCCAACCCACCCATGTTCCTCGATCAATAAGGGACGGAGGCTGATCTCCCAGCCCCTAAATCTCGTGCCTTGCACGCTGCCGCGACGTCCTCGCTTGGCGAAGGGACGATAGGAGTGCGCAGCGCTGCGCAGCCACGAGGACGTTTTATTATCGCCCTCGCCACAATCCGCGTGGAGGAGACAGGCCTAGCAAAGCCAGGTGACCTGCTCCGGTTCAGGCCGCCGCGGCGGGGCGGGGCTAGGACTTGAACTCAGGCTCAGAAGGGGCAGCAGGGGACCCCTCTTCCTCCGAGGGGGCTCTGGGTCCTGCGGCCCTGTCCAGAGCTGGGGAGCCCGCGCGAATCGGTGCCCTTGGCCTTCCTGACCCCCATTAGTGCAGATTCTCTCTTTTATCCGCTGCCAGGTGGCACCAGAGTCTGAGGGCCCGACTCCGGATCGGGGACGCGCCTCACGTGTCCCGCCCCCCCAGCCGGGTCTGTGCTGCCTCTGCGTCCCCGGCGTCGCGTCCACGCGGCCGGGCGGCCCGCGCCCATACAGGCTTCGGCTTGGGCTTGGGCTGGGCGGCCGCGCCTCCTCCGCAAGCACATATCTTTTACCAGTTGAATTAACGGCAGTTTTCGTCAGTTAATTAGGTTTAATTTACATAATTAGTACAGTATAAAGAGGATTGGGGATAATCATGGGGTACGTAGCGCTTACTGTGTAAACACGTATTCTGAATTAAAAATCAGATGTAATTAAGGCGCGCAGGCCCTGTTTAGGCAGGGTTTTAATTGTAATGAATTTCTAATTAACACTCAATGATTGCCAAATGCAAAGGGCTGTAAAATTTTCTTGTAGTTTTGCTAATTTATTGTTTACTTAATATCTGGATATTAATCCGACGGCCAGATAGACTCGAGCCGGCGCCGCGGCCCGGGCCCAGGCGAGAGAAGGTGGCTGGGCGGGGCCTCCAGGGCGCAGCCCCAGAGCCGAGGCGAGGCCGTGAGGGAAGCGGGAACCCCAGAGGCGGCACCGAGGTGCTCAGAGCTCCCAGCCCACTTGACTCCGGGTGTGGACGGGAAGTCTGAGGCTCGGGGAGGGCTGGGACTTGCCCGAGGCCGCACACTCCGGGGTCCTTCCGCCCTGAGCCGGTTCTTTGGGATCAGGGGCCAGGCCAGCGCTCCTCCCTGCTTCTGGGACAGCAAAAGGAGCGAGACAAGTCGCGGTCCGGATCTGGTTCTTGACCACTTGAGTGACCATGGACCTTGGCCTCAATATGTGCATCTGTAGGATGGACACACGGACCGGCACTTTGCTGGAGTGAAGAATATACGGACCAGGAGGCCCAAGGGAACTACAGATGAACGTGAGAAGAATTCTGGAGCCCTGACGCTGTGTGTGTGTGTGTGGGGGGGGGGCTTCAGGGGCTCTGCTTGGGGGTCGGTCGCTTAAGCTTAGAGGGAGGGGCAGAGCCAGGAGGACCTGGGCATGGTTTGCAGGTCGTGAGGCCAGGCTGTGCCCGTCTTAGGGCTCTCTCTGCACTTGAAGGAGGGACTAAGGAGAGAGCCCAGGACCAGACTTCTTTGCCCTGAACCCCATAGAAGTCCCCAAGGCCTGAGCAGAGGTGTTCGGGAAAGAGGGTGGGTGAGGAGCTCAGCTGAGCCCGGCACTCCTCCTCCCCTAAATCTCTAGTTTGGGTCCCCACCCATATCCCAGCAGCCCTGCCCCCATCAAGGATTCCCCTCCTGTCAGCCCCAGCTGCCCCACGGGCCTCTGTCCAAGGTCCTTAGCGCAACGGAGACTCTGCGGGCACTTAGAAATTTCCTACCGACCCAGGGAAACACACCACGAAAATTCACCAGCGCCCAGAGGCTGCCGCCCCACAGAACCGGCTGCCTTCCTTCCCTCTCCAGTGCCTGCCTTTCCGAAGCCGCAGAGGTCTCTCCTGGACACTACACAGGGCCTTCTCGGAGCCCACCTGGGCCCCTCATCTCTCTCTGGAGCCCACCTGGGCCCCTCATCTCTCCCTGGTGCATGCTGTTTTGTTTTCATCATTGGATTGTTTACTAGTTAGTACTTCCTGATTAGTTATTTGTTCGCGGTGTTTTCTGTTTCTCCCACTGGAAAGTTTTGTTTGCTGTTGTATTCCCAGGACCTAGCACTCAGCTGGTGCTCAACATGTTTGTTGAATGAATGAGTGAACAGCATTCAAGTGTACGGGCTGTGAGCCCCAGCCCAGGTCTCGGCTGACTTACTGGCCATAGTGATTGAGTGCCGCTCTTGGCATCTAGTGGCCAATCCGGTTTTTCAAGAGTAGATGGTTCTGTGCTCCCTGGTGGTCTAGGAGGTTTGGGATTCCCACCTTCCACACAGGCAAGTCTACTCGGGCAGAGCCTCCGAAGGCTTCTTCTCTTAGGAGGAGAGGATGGGCCCTGGCAGGCAGGTGTGGAGTAGCTGGCAGGCTTGCTGAGCTCTCCCTGGTTGTAAGGGGCTTCCTTCCCAGGGCCTCCTCTGCTCAGCGTGGTGGGGGAAGGGGCTGGAAAGAGAACAGACTCTGGAGTCAGTGAGACCCGGGTTCAAACCCCAGCTCTGTGCTATTTGAATCTGCAAAACTGCATCTGTAAAGCAGTCAGATGGGTCTTACTGGGACGTCATAAGGACTAAATAAGGTGCTGGGTGTGGGGCACATAGCTAGGTCTGGGACTAGATTGAGGTGCCTAGGGCACAAAATTTAAGGAGGCATTCACTGTCAGGGTCCTGAAAATCCTCCCCTAGTCCCAGCCCTGCACAAAGCTGCTGGCACAGAGTAGGTGCTCAGCACCCATAAACTCCCCCTGCCCTGACAGCCTCAGATCGCCTCCGGATGGCTCCTGCCTCAACAGTGGTGCAATCTACTCGGCTTTCTGGGACAAGTCAAGCTTTATTGAGATACAGTTCACATACCATATAATTCACCTATTTCAAGTGTACAGTTCAATGGTTTTTCATATATTCAGAGTTGTGCAGCCATCATCACTATCAATTTTAGAATTTTTCATCACCCCAGAGAGAAACCCCCTACCCATCAACCATCACCCCATCTCTCCACCCTCTCCAGCCCCTGGTGACCACTATTCTACTTTCTGTCTCTATAAATTTGCCTATTCTGGACATTTCATATAAATGGAAACATTCAATATGTGGTCTTTTGTGTCTGGCTTCTTTCACTTAGCATACTGTTTCAAGGTCATCCGTGTGGTAGCATGGATCAGTACTTCATTCCTTTTTATTGCCAAGTAATATTCCATTGTATGGATATACCACATTTTGTTTATCTGTTCATCCATTGATGAATATTTGCGTTGTTTCCACTTTTTGCCTATTATGAATGAAGCTGCTATGAACATTCATGTAGAAGTTTTTTGTGTGGCTGAATGTTTTAATTTCTCTTGGGTATGTATCTAGATGTAGAATTGCCGGGTCATATGGTAACTCTATGTCTAACTTTTTAAGGAACTGCCAGACTGGTTCCCCAAAGCACTGCACCATTTTACATTCCCACCAGTGATGCACGAGGCTTCTCCTTACTTCACATCCATGGCAGCACTTGTTACTCTTGGTCTTTTTTATTATAGCCACCCTAGTGGGCGTGAGACAGCAGCTCATTGTGGTTTTGACTTGCATTTCTTTAACGATGAATGATTTTGAGCACCTTTTCATGTTCTTCTTAGCCATTTGCACATCTTCTTTGGAGAAATGTTTATTCAGATGCTTTGCCCACTTTTTCATTGGGGTTATTTGTATTTTTATTATTGAGTTGAAAGAGTTCTTTATGTATTCTGGATACATGTCCCTTTTTAGATATATGATTTGCAAATATCTTCTCTTCTGTGTTGTCTTTTCACTTAATCATGTCCTTTGAAGCAAAAAACTTTTTAATTTTGATGGCATTCAATTTATCTATTTTATTTTTTGCTGCTTGTGCTTTTGGTATAATGTCTAAGAAAGCTTTACTGAACACAAAGTCATAAGATTTCTCCTATATTTTCCTTAAAGAACGTTATAGTTTTAGCTCTTACATTTAGGTCTGTGATCCATTTTGAGTTAATTTTTGTGTAGGGTATGAGGTAGAGATCCAAATTCATTCTTTTATATATGGATATCCCATTGGCCCCCACCATTTGTTGACAAGATTATTCTCTCCCCATTAAACTGTCTTGGCACCCCACTGGCTTTTCTGGTCTGGAGAAGTAACTGTCCTCCGTCCCCCAGGAGAGATGAGGCTTCCCCAGAGAAGGGGCCACACAGCCTCCTCCCTCTGCAGACACAAGTGGAAGCCCACTGTGACTGCTCAGGAATCGGGAGCCGGTAAACAGGGGTGAGGCTCTTCCCCCCTCCCTCCCCCACTGATGATTCACTTCTCCCCTCCCCCTTCCGATGTACGTGGCATGTGCCTCTACCACTAGCCTGGCCTGGGAGGGAGTGACTATGGGGTGTTCTGCCTCTCTCACTGGAGCGGGAGTCCTAAGAGAACACAGCCCGCATCTTACAGGGAGGTACCTATTGCTGAAGAAACAGCCTTCCCTTTCGTCAGGTCTGGGTTTGAATCTAAGGTTACTAAGTACTAAGTTACTTAAGTACTAAGTAGCTACTACTTCCTGGCTGTGGCTTTGGGCAAATCACTTTACCTCTCTGAACCTCAGCTTCCTGGACCATGAAATGAGCATACTGGCTTCATAGGACTGTTGGGAAACTAACCCAGTTGAGAGGCGCCCAGGGCCCAGCACAGTACCTGGCACACAGCGGGGGCTCAAGTTCCCTTAGCTGGTATCAATGGAAATAGGAATGTGACCCTCCCACCAACGCCACCGCTGCCACCCCAGCCCCAATCCTGTCCCTTTCTATCCCCTGTACCTCGCTTTATTTCTTCTTCACAGCAATTGTCCTCACCTGAACTTACCGTCTTCTTTCTTGTCTGTCTTCACTGCTGGAATGTGAGCTCCAGAGTGCAGGGACTCTCTTGTCTTGGTCCCCACTGTGTCCCCAACTCCTGGCACACAGGAGGTGCTGAGGAAGTATTTGATGAATAAACAGTGTCTCCAGCATCTGTGTTGGGCACTGCAGAGGATTCAGAGAGGCCCTGGGAGAGTCCCCCACCCCAGCTGGTTCCCGGGGAGGGTGAGGCTCTGTAAGGGTCCAGCCTCCAGGGCTCAAGGAGGCTGAGCTCTGTGGGGGAGGGGAAGGGGAGACTGACTCTTTTTTCTTTTTTGAGGAAGATTGGCCGTGAGCTAACATCCATACCCATCTCCCTCTACTTTATATGTGGGACGCCTACCACAGCATGGCTTTTTTTTGCCAAGCAGTGCCATGTCCGCACCTGGGATCTGAACCAGTGAACCCTGGGCCACCGAGAAGCAGAACATGTGCACTTAATTGCTACGCCACTGGGCCGGCCCCAGGAGCCTGACTCTTGAAGAATGCTGGGTGCATGGTGCTGGGGAGAGGAAGGGAGAGAGAGAGAGAGAGAGAGAGAGCGAGCGTGTGTGCGCGCGTGTGAGCGAGGGAAAGACAGCTGAGAATGGAGGCCTGGAACACGGGCTGTGTGAACTGTAAAGGGATGCACACATGGCAGGGTTTGCTGCAAAGGCGCTGGGGACAGCCTGGCTTGGAAATGAGGGGAAATGTTGTTCCAGTTTCCTATTGCTGCTCTAACAAATTACCACAGTGTTTTAAAACAACATACACTTATTATTTCACAATTCTGGAGGTCAGAGGTTGGAAACACATCTCACTGGCCTAAAATCGAGGCATCCCTTCTGGAGGTTCCAGGGAGAACCCAGCTTCCTGCCTCTTCCAGCTTCTAGAAGCCTCCTGCACTCCTTGGCCCCTGGCTCCTCCCTCCATCTTCAAAGCCAGCAGTGTAGCATCCTCAGATCTCTCTCTCTGACGCTTCCTTGCCTCTCCTGCCTCACTCTTCCACTTTAAAGGACCCTTGTGATGACACTGGGCCCACCTGGAGAATCCAGCACAATCTTATTTTAAGGTTGGCTGATTAGCAACCTTAATTCCATCTGCAACTTTGATGCCCCTTTGCCATGTAACATAACATAGCCATAGTTTCTGGGTATTAGGATGTGAGTATCTGTGACATTAGGATGTGACATCTATGACAGCCGGGGGGCTGTCATATTCTGCCTACTACAGGTGTCTCAAAAAAGAGGTGCTTGGGAGCTGGGATGTGTGGGAGGAAGTTGATTCCCAAGTATGAGGAGAGCAGGTGTGCCCCTGTAGGAGGGGGCACTTCTGTCCCCACCCTCAGCCTCCTGAGCCACCACCTGGAATCTGGAGCATCACACTGGAGGGGAGGGGGCAGTGTGGTCACCCACAGGCGCTGCCATTAGAGCCCAGAACACCCATGCCAGGCCCTCATGCCAAATGTGTAGCGGCCCTCACTGGAGCTGACACACCTTACACCTTCATCCTTCGTCCTTCTCCAGACCTGGAGGGTGGGAGGCAGATGACAAGGGGAGTCATAGGCACTGAGGAGTGGCTGTGTGTCGATCTGTGTATGTGGGGCAGGGGTGCCTGGCAGGAGGAAGGTGGAGGAAACCAGCCCTTTGGAAGTGTTTTGTGCATGTCCTGGTCAGTAGCGAGGATGATTTAATAATGACATCAACAACATCCACAACAACTCAGGGGCTGGGCACTGTCATTACCCCATTTTACCAATGAGGAAACTGAAGCCCTGAGAGGTTAGGCATTCTGCCCAGGGTCACACAGCGAGTCAGTGGAGGAGCCAGGACTTGGGTTCAGGTCTGTGTGCCTGTGTGACTTTCCAAGCCCATGCCTTTCATTGCGACCTTTCACTGCTTCCCCCACAGGACTGCCAAAAAAGGGACCCAGGAGGCTGTGGGATGGAGAAGGGCTCGACATTGAATGCTGCCTTTCCCATGGCCTTGGTGACCAAAAGACTTAGAATACTTTTTAAACAAATTATTTTTATTATAAAAATAATACATGTTCATTGTGTTATATTAGAAAAAAGCAGAACAGTAGGGAGGAAATTAAAGAGCACCCACACCCCATCACTGTGCGGCCTTTATTAAGGTCTTGTTCCTCGACGGCTGGAGAGTGGAGGCCAGGCCACTAAGTTATGTGAAGCCCTAAGTCCTGCCTGCCTCCCCTCCATTTATTTAACCGCGATTTCTTGAGCGTCTCCTGAGTGCCAGGCACTGACCTAGCTCCCGGCTTCCTTGGGCTTTCATCGGAGGGAGGCAGACAGTGTCAGGAAACAGATAAGGACAATACAGTGAGGTCAGTCAGTGACAGGGAGCCCCAGGGTCCACAGGGAGGTAGGAAAAGGCCTCCAGAGGGACTGCATTTCAGCCGAGCCTTGGAGGATGAATAGGAGCTGGGCAGGAGACAAAGGGGTGGCCGGGAAAGGTGTGTGGGGCTGAGGGAACAGTCTGTGCAATGGCTGGGGGTCAGAGAGAGCGTGGTTCGTTGTCAGGGAGCAGAGCATCGCCCCCTGTGATGGGAACATCGAGTGGGAGACAGAGGTGGGATCACTACGGCCCCGCCCTTGCAGGGATGCTGGGGGGACCACATGAGACGAGTGTGAAGGCAGTTTGCCACGCCCAGCTGATATTGCGAGAGAGTATTTTTTTCTTTCTCAGAACTAAAGTGAACTGGACACTGGAACTCTGGGTACCCGCTACATTCTTTTTCCATCCTGCCACCCTCACTACTTTTCCCAGAGTGTGCCCCACTGTTCTTCCTACTACCCTCCCCCCCAAAACGGGGGAAAAATAAAAAGCAAATTCTTAGGAAGGATCAGCAGCACAGCCTGACTTCCCCTGACTGGGTGCTTTTAACTAAGTCTGCGGGCAGGAGAGACTTTCTATCCTTTGCAAGTTAATGCAAACTGTTAGGGAGATAAATAAATGACAGAGCTGCCGATGGACTGTTGGGTTCAAAGGAGGGAAATTTGTCTCACTTTAGAAGAAGGACCTGGAGGGCTCAGCCCCATCGACTCGTTCATTGTGCTGTTATCTGCCAGAGGGGTGGTGACACCACAGCAATTAAGACAAACTTTCGTCTGTAAGTTCTCGCCTGCAATCTCACAGCTTCAAAACAAGACAAATGATACCGCCAAGGGAGGAAGCAAAGTCTTTCCAGCCTCTGTCCAAAGTCACAGTGAATATTTGTAGTTGTTCAGCAGAAATTTGTCATTACGAGGCCTGGGCTCTGCTGGCTGTCCCTGCCCCACATTGTAATCCATCTTGGTGGCTCGTGCTCGCCCAGGCTGTCTCCGGGACTCTACCTGGCCTCCCTCTGAGGGGCCCCACCCCCTGCCAGCCCCACCTCACTTGCCTGCCCCCTAGTTTATGAGCCTCTCTGGTGGATCCAGGACATGATTTCTGCCAACCAGAAAGGAGTCACGAAAAGCCAAGAAGAGCCATGGAAACCCAGCCCTGCCACGGAGGGCTGGCTGACTCCTCCTACTTCCTGCCCACTCCCCTCTGCCCTGTGCAAGCAGCCAGCTCCCACAAAAACCCAGGCTCGGGCTCCTTCCAGAGCCATTTACTGCTTCCATCTGCCCAGGGCTCCCCTGCCCACTCCTTCTCACATCATCACACCTGTTGGCCTTCACCACACGCCCCTTGGAGCTGATGCTGGCCTCAGCCTCCCAGCTGCCCTTGGACTGAGCTGTTTCTGGATGGTTTAAGTGAAAACACCCCGACCCCTCAGTGCAGAAGTCTTGGGAGTCCACCTGGCCCCAATATGGAGTCAGGACACCGCTGTTTGCTTAGGCCACTGGGCGCTGTCAGTACTGGCTCCCTTCTTGCCCTCCTGTTCCCATCGCTTCAGGCCCTTCTGCCGGCTTGCCTGGCACTGCCTTCCTCCCCCTCCCCGTCCTCCCGCTACACTGAGAACACAGGTCCCCATCCTGATAGGGCCCAAACTTAGCTAAAGGATGAAGCTCCGATGGGGAATCAGGGCAGCAGTCAGTAAGGATGGAAGACGTCTTGGAGGCAGCGTCGTGGCCCTCTCTGGGCTCCCCTACCCGAGGTGGAGGCAGCATCCATCCCCTTCTGACCAACCCGTGTGATGGAGGGGTTCCAGGGGAGCCGCCAGCCTGCATGCCTGGCCTCGTCCCGGCGCCTCACCCTGAGGTTATTCTCTGCCCTTCAGCCCTGAGTGTGCAGAGACCTGAAAGCACGTCTTCCCCCAAAGACGCGGTCTATCCAGCTCGAGCACAAGGTTCCCGGTCCTGGGCCTCCAGGGAACAGAAGGTGCTCAGCAAGGAGACCAGGGGCAGCCGGAGGCCTGTACCACCTTGAAAAGTGCTATTAAAGATACGACCACTCCAACCCTGCCCCAGGAGACAAAATGATGCCTCACATAGGGTGGCCCCTTCAGGGGCAACGGACTGAGCATGGGCTGGAAACCACAGCTCTGCCACATTGGTCATTCTGCCAACAGACATTTATTGGGCACCTATCAGGCCAGGGTCTGTTCTTGGCACTGGGGATACTGTGTGAAGAAAACACAGCAGACTCTCTGCCCTTGTGGAGTGTACATTCTAGTGGGGGATGGAGAGGGAGGAGACAGAAGATAAGTAAAATTAGTGGTTGTCACACAGTAACAATGCAATGGAGCAAAATGGTGGAGGCGAGGGGAACATGAGTCCTAGGGAGCAGGTGTGTGACCTTAAAGAGTGGTCAGGTCAGGACCCACTGAGATGCCATTTGAACAAAGATCTGAAGGATGCAGAAGTGAGCCCCATGGATACATGGGGAACAGTGCTCCCACGCCAGGTACAAAGGCCTATGTTAGTTGGCACAATACTGGCTGTCAGTAATATGTCAACAAAATAGTTTAGTTTGAGCTCATTTAACAGTCCAATGCAGTCGAGCGGCATGCTCTTCTATGTGGCGACTCAAGGATTCAGGCTCTTCCCATTTGTGGCTCAGCCCTTCCGACCTCCCGCCATGGTTGTTTCTCCATTTAGCAGAAGGATGGAGAAAGGGTAGTGGAGGAGGCACATCTGCGTCTTCAGCCTCTTGCCCAGGAAGCAACATACCACCTGCTCTCATTCCATTGACAAGAACTAGTCATGTGGCCCCGGTGAAATGTGAGTGGGCTGGAGATGCAGTCCCGGGCTGGGCCACGGCTTCCTGCAACAGCTCTTCACTCTGGAGGGAATGCGAACCTTTCGGGGTCTCTGCCTTGGCCCTGATGGGGGAGTGTGCCTGGATGTTCAAGGCTCCGTGAGGAGGCCAAGGCCAGGTGGCTGGAGCAGACTGAGAGTTGGAGGTGATGGGAGTTGAGATCAGAGACTGTAAGGTCACACAGGGTCACATAGGGCTTTGTCCTCTGAGGGAGCTGGGAGCCCCTGGAGGTTCTCAGTGGGTTTGGTCCATGATCGGCCTGTTTGCGCAGGCTCCTTCTAGCAGCCGTGTGGAGAACAGACTGCAGGGTGGGAGCAGGGCCTGGAAGCAGGCTGCGGTTGTGGTCTAGGTGTGGTGCCTTGCACCAGGGCAGGAAGTGGTGGATAAGGCAAAGAGACCAGGACTTCCTGGTGGGCCAGATATGGGGTGTGGAAGAGAAGGGAGTCAAGGCCAGTCCCAGCACATTAACTCGGGCACTGGGGGCTGAGATGGGAAAGGGGTGCAGGAGGTGCCGGACGTATGCATGGCACCAAGAGTACGCTTTTGGACGTGTCAGGATGCCACTTAGACCTCCAAGTGGGGAACAGAGGGTCTGTGAGCCTCAGTGCCTGGCCTGTAAAATGGGGTAACCACACTTACCTGGTGAGTGGCTGAGAGGATTACCTGAGAGGATGGATGTGAATGGCCCCAGGGGAGTGAGGTGCGCTGGGTGTGGGGTCAGGGCCAGGGAGAGGCCGCCAGGAGCAGCTTGCTGTAGAGAGCAGCTGGTGGCAGGGTGTGGGGGTGGGAGGTAGAAGAGCCTCTCAAAACCGCCTGGGCCCTTCTCCAACTCTTGGTCTCCTGCTCCCTCCTCACCTACCGCTGCAGGTCAGATCCCTGCGTGGGAGCCAGCGCTGCTGTCCGGGCTGCCCAGCCCTCAAGTGTGGGGGCAGACAAACTGCTGTCCAGCAAGGATCACACAGCAGGGGTCCTGAGATCCCAGCTCAGCTATCCTTGCCATGGAACTTGGTCTGGGGACTTCCATGCCTCAGTTTCTCATCTGTCAAAGGGGCTGGGCTATGGGCCTCATCACAGCACTGTAAGAACTCAGGGCGTTGGCAGGTGCCAGGGGAAGGGCAGCTCCAGGCACAAGGAGCTGGCACTGCCACACATCCCTGCCCCCCACCCTGGGTAGGTAACAGACTCCCTGAACAATACAACCCTCATGGGGGAGGCAGTTGCAAAGCAGTAACACTTTTATTCCCATCAGTGATGCTGACAGGGCCTGACCCTTTACAAAGAAAAATGTTAGGAAAAGGAAAAGGGGCAGGGGCCTAGGAGCCTTCATTCTTGATGCCCTACTCCTCTAGCGCCCTCCAGTCAGTGCCTCCAGACTGGAGGGGGTGAGGGCTTGCCCTGGCGGGGCAGGGGCTGGCCACCCTTGAGGACTCCCTGGGCAAGGCCCTCTGCCAGCAGAGCTGAAGGTGAGCAGAGAGGCCCGGGCCCAGCAAAGCTCTTCTGGTGCAGACAGCAAATGGAAAGAGGGCGCAACAGGTGGGTTTTCCCCTTGGTGACCAGTCTTGGGCTTTCAGCATCCCACGGTGGCCTCATGGAGGCCCCTGCTGGCTCCGCCTCTCTTCCAGGGCCCTGCACACCCACATGGACACCACAGCGGCGTTTCCGTCATTGAACTGCACGATGAACGGGTGGCCCTGTGGGGAAGAAGAGGAGGCTGTGACAGGCATTCCCCAGACTCTGCGCGTCATCACACTTTCCAACGCCTGTTCTCAGCCTGGATCTTGCGTCTTTTCCCCAAAAGCTCTGTGATGGAAGGAGGACAGCTATCAGCCCCACTTTGCAGCTGGATGACTGAGGCCCAAGGTGGAGCAGTGACACACCCTCCGGAGCCCTCACTGCACACCTCTGATTCTGCCTGTGCTTGGCCCCTTCTCCTGAAACTCCGATCAGCCTGAAAGCTCCCCAGGAATGAGGGCTTGTCTTAACCCCACATGGCCTGGGCCTCCTCAGCCCAGGTTCTCTCCAACAGCTGCCCGGCCAGGCCTGCCTCTGGAGCAGCCAGCATTCCAGCCCACCTGCTGCCCAGAGAGCAGAGATCGTCTCGTCAGAGACTATGTCAGTTCCTTCTAGATTTCTTGTCTGAAGCTCTATAAAGAACTCACAATCTACAAGAGGAGGGAAGGCAGGTGTCAGGGCAAGGAGGGATGTGTTGGCGTCTGCGGATCCACTCCGGGTCCTGCCGAGAAGCTGGGGCTGGATTTGGAGGGGCCAGGCCTGTGTCCACAAGATGAGGCCCGTCTCAGGCTCTAACCTACTTAGCCCACAGGCAGGTCAGGCTATATTTAGTCAGTCCCCTCCCTTGCTGTCCTGAAGAATCAAGGTTCACACTTACAATCTGAGGGCCTCCGGGAGTTCCCAGGGAAGGTCAAAAAAACAAGCAAGGGCAGCCGTAGGGTCACCCTGGCCATAGGGCAAAGGTAAAAGGAAAATGGCAAAGCGTTCTTCTCCTCCCTCCTCCCCAAGTGGTTTCTCTAAGGAATGCATACCTGGCAGCTTCCTCAAAAATTTCATAGCCTGAGACTCAGGGAGCCACATGGGCAAGCAGAGAGGAGCGGGGGTGGATGGGTGGGTGGCAGCCTTCTCTGCCGCCTCCCGCCCCTCTCCCAGCTCCTTCTCTCTCTCCCCTGCCCGCCTTCCAGCTCCAGCTTCCCTGCTCCCTCCTGCCTTCTGTGCCCTTCTTGGGCCCCCTCCTCTTTCCTCCCCACTGGCCTGACCTGGGCTCTCAGGGCTGTTTTCCCAATACATCCCAGTGTTGACCTGCAGCCCTGAGGGATGGCCACATGCTCAAAGCTCTGAGCTGCCTCGAAATGGGCTCATCACATGGCCAGGAGAGATGTGAGCCAGGGCTCAGTGCCCTGGGTACCCAGACGCCTGTGTCTGCGAGAGCAGTCGAGGACTAGGCCAAAAGGAAAAAGATTGCTTGTTAGACCTGAGATGTCTCTGGGGATAGGATAGAAGAATGTCCAGGCTTTCTCAGCCTGGGCTGACACTGTGCCCCCTTACCTGGTTTTCCCAATTCACACAAGGAAAACCATCCCTGGAGCATCTTGCACGGTCTAACTCAGAGGCACACAGAACACTGTCAGGGGCAGGGACAGAGGAAACTCAGAGGGTGCCAAAGGGCCCCAGCCCAGGGCAGGGACTCACTGAGGCCACAGAGGAGTTGGGCCTGGAGCCCAGCTGGGCACCTCCTGTGATCTGCCTGTGACACTCTGTGGGGGCTCCCAACATACCTGCAGGACCCCTAAGGCAGCAGGCGCCTGGTGCAGCCTGCCGCTGGGGAAGGGTGGGTGTCCAACAGGCGGCACAGGCCTGGGTGGGGGGCTCAGGCAGGAGAGGCCCAGGAGGGACTCTCTCTTGGCTCCCCTACGTTCTCCCCCCGTGTATGCGTCTACCTAACACCCGCCTTCCTGAATCGCTGCCTAGACAAAGGGAGGCCTCCCTGAAGTCAGTGTGCACACTGCCTTTTCAGGAGGCTCAGGAGAGGCGACCTTACGCCCTTGTGAAGAACAAAGGGAGAAGCTGTGCTCAGGAGCCGCAGGGCCCCCTCCCCCCAAGCCTGGGGTAGCACAGTGTCACTTTCCCAGAATGCCCGGTGACTTTGGGGCCCATATGCTCCATCTCTGTTATCATCTGTTCCGGAACAAGCAGAGCGGAACTGCAGGAGGGGAGAGTGGAGGCATTCCTCCAGTTACGGGAAGCTGATGGCCACACTGCAGGGAAGCATTTTGCCCAAGTGTCCTGGGAGACAGGGGAGGAGAAAGCTGGCATCCTCCACTCTGGTAGAGACTCTGCCCCACCCCTGCCCTCTTTGGCTGGGAGGTGACTTCTGTCTCCTGTGCATCCCTGATGCTTTACACCACTCTGCAAGGGTGTGACCTGGACAAGTGGTTTTGTCCTCAGCTATTGTTGATTGGTTTGAGAGGGAGACAGAGAGGGGAGAGAGATAGGCAAACAAGACATGGAGGAGAGACCTCAGACTTTCTAGGCATCCAGGGCTGTGACATGCAAACCTGGGAGCTGTTGGCAGCAGGGACCACCATGACTGAACACACCAAGAAAGCTAGTGTGCCAGGAGTGAGAGCACTGGGCTGCACAGAGAGAGGCAGAGTGGGGCAGGAGGGTGTCAGGATAGCAGTGGAGATTCTTGGGGGCCATGATACCGGGCCCTGGCAGCATCTCCACCTGCAGGGTCCATAAGCCCTTCAGAGTCTGAGCTTAGAGGCACTAAGTCACAAAGGTGGACACTATCATCTCCACTGTACAGATGAGGAAACGGATGCCATGTGCTCATGGTTGACCTGCCTGGGCTCCCAGAGCTGAGGCTGGGTCACAAGTCTCTGTAACCTAAACCCACTGCCCAGGGCTCTCCTCAGGCTGACCTGGGGCGGACAGAGGTAGGAGAATGAACATCCAGACTGCAATTCCCTCTCATGCGAATCATGCAGTTCAGGCCCACGTGGCCAGAGGTGGGACCAGGGCTGCAGGCTTCGAGCCTGAACTGTCCCAGGTCCTGACCTCTGTCAGCATCATCCCTTGGACACTCTGGGAGAGTGCCCTGTTGCAGTGGCAGGTCACTCTTACTGGATTCTCCCTCCTCCCATGAGCCCCGTGTGAAAAGCAGGGAAAGCACAGCATCATCCCATTTTACAGAAGACACTGAGGTCCGGGGAGGGGAAGTGACCAGTTAAGTGTTGGGGCTGAACTCAGGTCTTCTGGTTTCTACTCTGGTGTACTTTTAGGGCTGGAGTGCATCTCCTGTGACCCTGGCAGGGTGTGTTCTCCCCTCCTCCCTAGAATACAGCTGTACTCCTCCAGCCCTGTGACACACAATGCAGGTACTCCTCATGAGTTTAATGAGAAACAAACAAAATCTGATGGACAGTTCTGGGGAAAGCACGAAAATCACTCAGCCACTCTGAAGTGCCCAAGTTCTCAGTTGGCTCCGGACAGACCTGAGCAGATGCTGGCACAGCCAGCTGCTCTAGGAGTCCTAGAAAGGCCAGAGGCCCGGAGACGGATGGGAACTGCACACCAAATAATATTAATAGAGTCCAGCACCATGAACTGAGTGCTGTGTGCCAAGCACTTGCGAAGGGCTTTGTGCTGATTTTCCCACTGAATCCCCATGCTCACTTTGGACGTCCACACAGCTATGCAGCTCCACCTTCCAGATGAGGAAACAGACATTCAGGGACCTGTCCGGGATCACTGAAGCAAGTGGCTGGGCTGGACCCACAAGGGGGTCTCCTGACTCCAAATGCCATGCTCAGGACCACGTGCTCTCCTGCACCTGCCAACAGAGAGCTGACCTCACAGGCCCTCTTCGGGTCTCTCTGAGGTCTCTCTGCAGCCCCCTGGAGCCTCCCTGTGCTTGAGTGAAATGCACATCCCTCTCAGGCAGAGGAATCCAGGTGTGGACAAGCTCTCTCAGTCCCATCAGGCTACCAGGAACGGATGGAGCGTGGTGTGGCCCACCTCCCTGGAGCCAAGACACCCAGAAGCTGCTTGTCAAGAGCATCCCCCACCCAAGTGACTGTCCCAGACACCTAGGCCTCCGTCCTCCACACAGAAAGTGTTAGCGTCCACTCTGCAGAGCCTGGCGCAGTGCACGCCAGGATGTAGCTGCTGAATGATTTCGCTGGCCTCATCACCAGGCAGTGGGAGCCACTTCATTTCCTGGATTCTCTCAGGGCCAATTGCAACAATTAAACCGGTGAGGGTTGAAGTATTATGGTCCACAAACTTCACCACAGAAGATAGACACACAATGAAAGGAAAAGGATGGGACTGCAAGAGGTAGGATGGATCCAAAAGTGGGACACGGGGGAGAGCGAGACAGACGAGTCAATACAACCAAAGATGGCTGGCATCACCTGGTACAGATGCCTCACCAGTGGGGCTGAGCAGCAGATCCTGCCAGCGCCGTGGAGGGTGCTGGGGAAACTCTAACTGCTGAAGAGGAGTGGCGGCTCTTCAGGACACTCCCCTTCCCCTGGGCCTTAGTGTCCAGTGTTTCGCTACAGCTGGGCTCTCTACTTCTGTCATAATGTCCCTAATTTTCCTCCATCCATTTCATCATGATGAGATGCCCTCCTGGAGACTGACAGCAGGACACTGCCGAGTCCCTCCTGCGTGGACGGTGCTAACTTGTGCAGGAGGCAGGGAGAGGAGGGGTTAGTGTGTTCACTGCATGGGCAGGAAATGGAGGCTCCAGCCCTGCCAAAGCGGGAAAAGTGCTGCTGAGGCTCAGCTGTCTGGACTCCCAGTCCAGTGCTCACTCACTGACACCTCACTTTCTGCCCTTAGTTAGGCTTCGAGTTTCTTCCCAAATAGGAATTTACCTATTTGGGGTCCCCACACCTTCTTTTATTGTATAACTTCCCAAAGAACATCATGCAAGTGAATCATTTAATAACTTGCTGGCGTGGCTGCAAGGCCTGCTGTGACAGCTAGCATGTAGCAAGCCCACAGTCAGCAGCAGGCCTAGGGATGACCAGGTGATCTTGATATTCTGTATGTCTGCATCTATTTACCAAGCACGCGGTAAATATGTGTGCCCGCTGGCTGCCCTGCATCTGCACATAGCCTTGAACCCTCCCAGCACCCCCATCTACACACAAAAGAAACCAAGGCGCCAAGAAACATGACTTTGGGCAAGGTCGCAGAGCTAGAAAGTGGCAGAGTTAGGGTCTGAACCCAGGACTTTCTTCTGCCACAGAGGACACGACACTACGGTGCTCACTGAGGTCGGGCACAGGGAGTTTTCGATTCCTACTTTTTAAAAAGAGCATCTTGGGGCCGGCCCCGTGGCTAAGTGGTTAAAGTTCCATGTGCTCTGCTTCGGCTACCCGGATTCGTGGGTTCAGACCTACTCCACTCGCCAGCCATGCTGTGGTGGTGTGCCACATACATAGAGGAAGACTGGCACAGACGTTAGCTCAGGGCGAATCTTCCTCTCTTGCACGCGCACACGCACACACACACACACAGACAAAAGGACTATCTTGTACATTATAGGTGCTCAACAAGTAATTTTTAACTGATAAACTGAAGTTAGGGTAGCAAAGAGCATATCTGTGACCTCCTTGTTTGAAGTTGTATGTGTCAGGCATTTCTAATCAAATAATTTATTTAATACTAAGCAACTCTGTTAAGTATTAATATTATCCCCATTTGACAGATGAGGAAACTCAAGCAAGAAAGATAAAGGAACGTGTCCAAGGCCACAGAGCTTGAACGTGGCACGGTCTCCAGAGCCCAAGCTCTCAGCTGTCCTTTCTCATCAATGCCAGGGTCGGAGGATGGTGGCACCCACCCTGCAGGACAGCCTGCCCTCCAGCAGGAGCTGCTGCTCTGTCAGAGAACCCCAGCTTCCCTGGTTCTCCATTCCTTCTCTTTGGGTCTAGACTCCAGAGAAGCAGGAAAATGGAGGCCCAGGGCCCGGAAGAAGTTTCCCAGGGCTACGGACACCAGAACCAGGAGGTAAGAGCAGAAAGAACAATCAGAAACAGGATGCCCAGTAGCAGACTGCACCCCAAACCTAAGATGTACCTCTGTGGAGCCTTTCTTCATGTCTCTTCCCAACAGATGCCATCCTTTCCTCTATGGAATTGCGCAAACACCTTCTTGTTGGCCTCCCAAGAGTACACACTTATTCTGCCGTGTTTTATTGTCCTTTGAGCCCATTTTATCCTAACACTAGACTGGAAGCCACTTGAGGGCAAGGCAGTGCTACTCTCATAGCAGCCTGTAAGAAAAATTAGCTGGATTGATTGGTAAGTTACGGTGCTTCCCCAGGAGCCTGATGCTAGGTTCAGAGGCCCCCCCCAGGTTGGGGTGGGCAGGGAGAAGGCTCCACAAGCTGCGGCTGCTCTAGACTCCTGCGGGAACTCTCTGGATCACAAGGCTCCCCTCCCTTAAGGTGAACCCCAGGCATCTCCTCTCCCACCAAGGACGCTGCATGGGAGAGAATGCCAAAGACCTATGAGCCTGTTTAAGCAAGTAAGCTTGGCCCAGTTACATCCCAGCCAAGTCCAAAACAATTAACCACTCTAGGAGGCTGTTCAAGTGAGGGCCGCTCCTGTAATTAGGTGGTGCCCGTCAGAGGCGCTCCAAGTGGCTGGGGAGGTCCGGATGTCAAAGCACTGCCTGTCACTTTACCTTTCCTCACTGGGCCTGTGAGCTTTGCCTGAAGGCTCTCTGCACGTCCCTTTGGGATTCCAGCCCTCATGGCAGGAGCAACACTTCAGTTCCTTCTCAGCACTAATGGAGGAGCAGGAGGACTGGATGGACCTCAGAGACAGGCGGAGCTGGAGGGTGTAAGGTGTGTTGGGGCTTCTACAGATGTCTGATTCAAATTCTTCAGATATATTTTTAACTATATTTGTAAAAATCTAATTAAAAAATAACATACATACTCATCTATGTTCAACTCAATGTTACACTGAACACTGGTGATCTGTGACCCTGCCTTGTGATGGAACTTGTTTTGCAGCTCTTACAACAGTCAGTCCGCTTGTTAGATCTGTGCATACTACTGAACTTACACGCAGGCTGACATCTAGGAGGGCCACTGTGGTGCACTGGCCATTTGAAAACAGTGCTGTCACGTCCACTCGCACTGTACGCATGTGCAAAACCCATGAGTGCCACACTAGAGCCAGGTGCACTGAGCCCATGGAGCACGTCTGCCCAGTAGTCTGTCACGTGACAACCAGCTAGGAAGGTGTGGATCAAGGCCTGTATTTGCCCTATATTGAGATTCTGCATTAATTTTACATAATAAAAAGCGTTCCACTGCTAAAGTTTCACAATGACCAAGTCTAATCCCTACTTACCCAGGAGATAACTTCAGATTAGAGAAGTTAATTTATGGAAGGACACACAGATGTCCAATGTCTGCTAAACTGACAAGCGGCAGGGCAGCCTTCATGATAATATTAACTATGAGATAATAAGTCATAACCATCCCTGGGGGGTCAGTTCTTCCTTCCAGGCTGGGTGTGCCCAGGCTAATCAACACTGGGAGGAGGTGGCTGGTGTTGAGGCTGAAGGGGAGACCCATGAATGACTCAGTAGGGAGAAAATGAAGACTTCAATAAAGATTCTTCTGTCTGCCCCTGTGTCGGGTAATGCACGGAGTCCTGGACTAAGAGTCAGAAAGCCTTCTCTCGCCAGCCCAGGAGCTGTGAAGGCTTGGGAAGGGCCACAGTTGCCTCACCTATAAGAGAGACAACACTACGAGGGAACCTGCATTTCCCTGGCTTCATCATTCTATGTGGAGGGACTTCTGTTACTACACTCCTGAGCCCTGTCCCAGTGGGGAGGTGGGGCAGCACTGAGAGGAAGTACTGAGCAGGCTGGCTCAGGGGTCTCCCGGCCACAGGGAGGGCGCACTGGGCCTGCCTTCTCGTGGTAAGATCCAGGCAGGCTCCAGACCCGACGGGGGAGGCCTGCAGTTGTTCACCTCTGACCGGGATTCAGTGATGAGTTCCCAGCAAGGCTACTCGGACCACACACGTAAGCACATCCTTCAATCCAGATCTTTATAGAAGTAAAGTGGATACTTCCTTTCCATCATTTCCTGAGTCTTATTTCTCAGCTGGTTTTCAGCATGGCGAGGCTGTGTGCTGGCCTCCTCACCCCCAGTGAATTCCACTGCTCTCTCCTCCTCTAGTGCTGGGTGGCGAGGAGTAGATGAGATTGCCTGTCTGAACACCGGGCTTCACAGACACACGCTGGGCAGCGTGAGGGGTGGGTGCTGTTCCTCCACACAGAACGCAGGCCCTAGGGTTCTGCATTTGGGGCACAGCAGTCAGATGAGGGCATGAGCCTTCTCTCTGTGCAGCCAGTGCAGAGTCTGCCTGTGCACCTAGCCCGGCTTAAGTGGGCAAATGCCATGGGCACAGAGCTTCCTGAGGCAAGGCATCTTCTGAGGACGTGCTTTGTCAGCCTCTGATTCCTAAAATGTTTCCCTGGCTGGTGGTGGGGGGGTACTCTTCCAGCCCTTCATTTTCTTTTAAGACCTCAGAAATGGTTTGCAGTTGTGACATGCCATTTCAATCAACCTTCCCAAGTTTATTTTTCACAACTGCTACAGAAATAGATGTTTCTCCCCAAATATTCAATTATTAGCAGCAAATTGCTTACCTCTAGCCATCTTAGACTATACATAGGCACCTAAGGGGGTCAAGGAGTGCTCCATCTTTCATCTGAGCAGATCTATGTGTTCCCACACAGAGTAATTGGTCAGAAAATGGCCCATCGAGAGAACAAGACGTTTCTAGAGGTCTCTGTGAGTCATTCTGGGGCCTGTGCTTACAGGGCAGCCACAGGACCAGTGCAGGGGATGGGGCACAGGATGACTCTCATGGGCCATGGACGGGGGGTAGACACATGGGATGCCAGTACCCATGAGTCTGAGTCAAAGGGAACTGACCCATGTGAGTGGCAGAACGGTGCAGCTAGTCCATTTACAGGGGGCTGTGGTGGCTGTCCGGGCAGGGAACTCAGATAGGACTGGGGTGGAGGGAAAGCAGGGAGCATGCTGGCTCCCCCAGGCAGCCTTGGGCTGGGTAGAGGCCCAGAGGAGTCAGGATCAGAGGGTGCCAGAGGGAGAGGGGGAGCCTTGCTCCAATAACGTTGAGGCTAAAGCTGCAGCATGTCCAAGCAGTGAATATGGCGCCAATTATAGGAATCTGGATGTGTGGTGGTGGAGGTTTAAAGACGATGCTCAGAAGGATGGATTCTCTCCTGCCCTCTTTTTTCCTGACCTCTTGAGGTTTGATCTTTGAGCCCTGAGACCTTGGCTGTGTGTGTGTGCATGTGCTCATGCATGTGTGTGCATGTGAGGGCATGTGACTGTACAGAAAGGAGGGAAGAGACAATGAAACCAGCACCATTTCTGGCACACAATGGGAACACAGTAAGTTTGTTGAACAAATAGAAGGGAGTGATTCTGACGATGTGTGAATGAAAGATGCTGAGAGACTGCGACAGCCTATAAGCCCTCCCTCTGCAAACCCCGAGCCACGCCAGACAAAATGGAACATTTTCTAAAAGCACAGCTAAACTCATAAGGAAGAAGGAAATATACAAGTACCAAAAATGACGAGTGAACTGAAAACCAGAATCCTAAGTGTGTGAGTGGAAGCCTTGTGGGCCCTGGGGGAGCTACTGGTTCCAGGAATGCAGGATCTGGAAAGTGTGAAGAAGTAAGCAGAAACAGGAGACAAGGTCCACCTGGGGAGCTGACCCTGAGACTCTGAACAAAGCTGGGACTACAGAAGGGGTGAGTGAGAAAAATTCTGCCCATCAGCAAAGGGGACCATAAGGGCAACTCCCCTCAGAGGAATACGAAAACAAGGCCGAGACTTGTGCAGGTTGAGGCCCAACGTACCACCTCTGTGGTCTGAGAACCCCAGGCTGATAAACTAATATAACATGGACCCTGATCTAGTGATACTCTGGGGTGTCCTCAGAAGCAGATGAAAGACCATTCTGGGGCAACACTTCTGAAATTCAAGAATTTCCACAATAATACGCCCCACTCAGTATGAGCTTACAGTAAAAATTCCAAAATAGGTGAGGAAATAATTCACCATGGACACGAGTCAGCAGACATAACACAGAGGGAGATTAGAGTTCTCACAACTGAGATAATAGAAAAATAATTGGAAAGGCGTAAAAAAATGTACACTTAGGGGCTGGCCCGGTGGTGCAGCAGTTAAGTGGCGGCCCGGGGTTTGCCAGTTTGGATCCTGGGTGAGGACACGGCACTGCTTGGCAAGCCATGCTGTGGCAGCCGTCCCACATATAAAGCAGAGGAAGATGGGCACGGATGTTAGCTCAGGGCCAGTCTTTCTCAGCAAAAAGAAGTGGATTGGCAGCAGGTGTTAGCTCACAGCTAAACTTCCTAAAAAAGAAAAAGAAACTCTTCAGCCCCTGTATCTGCAGGGAGAGGGGCTGTGGCAGAGACTGCTAGCTGCCTCTCAATATCCATTCTCCCTTCTTCCTTAGTGATACGAACCCTGATTTTAATAAGGAACACTGTCACTCAGCAAAGCAACTGCACGCCCAGCCTCTCTTGCAGCTAGTTTTGGCCAATGCCATGTGAGCACATAGGCTGTGTGCCAATCCCTAGAACTGTCCTTAAAATAAAGCAAGCATTTCCACTGTCCTTTCTCATTCCTGTTGGCTGGAGCTTGAATGCTCCTTGGCTGGTAAGATAGAAGGAGCTGCCAAACTAGTCTGGGCACCCCACTTTCTGGCTTCTTTTACAAGACCTGCTGCCTTGGTTACATTGTTGTTTTCTATCATATGCAGTTGAAGCTAATTCTACCTAATATACAGGTAGGAGACTGGCCTAAAGCTGAGTATTGTTTGGGAGGGGGGTATATTTAGTGATTAACCTTAGGCTTTGGTAAATTAAGCTAAAAATCTAGGGACACAGTAGTCCCCCCTTATCTGCAGGGGATACACTCCAAGACTCCCATTGGATGCCTGAAACCATGGACAGTACCAAACCCTATATATACTATGCTTTTTCCTATACATAATACATACCTAGGATAAAGTTTAATTTATATATTAGGTGCAGTAAGAGATTACCAACAATAACAAAATACAACAATTACATCAATATACTGTAATAAAAGTTATGTGAATGTGGTCTCTCTCTTTCAAAATATCTTACTGTACTGTACTCTCCCTTGTTTTGATGATGTGAGACGATGTAATGTCTATGTGGTGAGGTGACGACACAGGCATTGTGACGTAGTCTTAGGCTCCTTTGACCTCTGATGATACGTCAGATGGAGGATCATTGAGCCATGACAATGTCGATGGTTGGAAGTCAGGAGCAGATGATGATGTCCAACAAATAGATGATCACCTCATGGGTGGGATGGAGCAGGATGGCGTGAGATTTCACCATGCTACTTAGAATAGCGTGCAATTTAACACTTATGAATTGTTTATTTCTGGAATTTTCCATTTAATATTTTTGGACTGCGGGTAACAGAAACCACAGAAAGAGAAACCATGAATAAGGGAGGACTACTCTAATCAATAAGAGGCTTGAAATAGAATATAATTTCTAAACCAATGGAAAGAATAAAGAGAAGAAAGAAATTAATCCAACAGAGTGGAAAAAGGAGAAGAAAGAAGTCAGAAAAGTATTGTAGAAAAGTACAAAACAGGAGAGTAGGGAAAAAACTCAAGTATGTCAATAAGCAATAAATATAAATATTAAACTAATGGATGAAAAGAGAGTCTTAGATAAAATTAAAAACACCAACAACAAAACACAGAGAATCATTTAAAACAAAAGAACCCAGAAATGATGAAAGCAAAGGGCTAGTAACACACATAGCAGACAAGTAGTAACCAAAAGATAGCATAGTTATATTAATATCAGACAAAAATAAAATTTAAAGCAAAATATATTAGAGATAAAGACATAAAATACTTATCTCTTTAAATCTATTAGAGATAAAGAGTCATTGCAAAAAGATAAAAGAAAGGCTTCTAAATGAAGCTATACTATTTTGACATAGGCACCTACCATCACTGCCTTAAAGCAAACACTGATGGAACTGCAGGGAGAAGCAGACAAGCTGCCCTAACAGTGGGAGACTTCAATAGAGCTCTCTTAGTAGTGGATAAAGCAGGGAGAAAATCAGGCCACAAAATATATGAGTAACACAATTAACAAGCTTGATCTAAAGAATGTAAACAGGACACTGCACTCAACAATTAGAGAATACACATTTCTTTCAAGCCAAAAGGGAACACTGAAACAACTGTCACCATGTAGAAGGGGAGTCTCAAGTAACACAGATCTGACATCACACCAACTGCGTTCTCTGACCATGGGGCACAAAAAACAGACAACCACCACAAGACAGTAAAACACCTCTGAGTATCTGCAAATAAACCAGACTTCTAAATAATTCATGGGTCAAAAAAGAAATCCTAATGGAAATTGGAAATCACTTAGAACTGAATGATAATGAAAACACTACCTATAAATATTTGTGAGATGCAGCTAAAGTAATGCTTAGAAGGTAATTTATAGCTTTATATAGATATATTAAGGGAAAAAAGATGGGAAATTTATGAGCTAAGTGTCTAATTCAATAAATTATAAACAGAACAAAAAGTAAATCTAAAGAAAACATAAGATAGCAACTAATAAAGAACACAATGGAATTAAATAGAAAGATATCAAAGAGATGATGAAGTCAATAAAATACTGGTTCTTTAAAAAGACTAGTAAAGTAAACTAACCTCTGACAGAATTGGTAAAGAGAAGACATAAGCAAACATCATCAGGAATGAAAAAAGGACACATAACCACAAATCCAGCAAAAATTTAAAAATAATAAGGACATATACCATATGAATACTATGAGGCCAACATATTTGAAAATGTAGAGTGACGACTCCTCAGCAGAGGGGGGAGAGAGAGAGATGGTGGGGGCATTGGGACGGGTAACAATGGTGGTGACTGGGAGGTGCCAACCAGCATTGACAAAATATCACTCCGGGCAGGTGAGTCACGGGCTTCCAGCACTGGTATCACACTTTTAACTGTTCAAAGCACTTCTTATCTACTGCTGCATCTTATTTCAAGAAGCAACCAATTAAGTAAAGGCTGCTACCTCGTGAAATCCATCTTAGTATCAGCTTTTCCAGTTTCTTAACAAGGAGAAACAACCATTCACACAAAAACTGAAGCCAAAGTGGAAATTTTTTGATGCAATCAAATCAACAAAAAAACAGAGAAAAAAACTGTTAAAGACACTAGATGTCAACATTTAGGGTAAATAACTTTAACTGAAGTGCCATCTTTTTTACTGTTTTCAGCTCTGGTGCCCCAGAGTTGTGTGAACCTCACTCGATTCAGTGGAATAGGGAGTTGCGCTGAGTGTGGGGGCGCTCATGGGGCTGGCTAGGGTAGCCCTTTTGGAAATTTTGAAATAAAAGCCTAACACAGTCTGAAGCTGCCAGGCCTACTCTATAAAATACAGGATTGAAAACTACCAGCTACTCTCGGGTTTCTGCTATCAGCAACCAACGTCTCCATTTGAAACTGCCCCTTCCTCTTTTTTTAAAAGGAAATCCACAAAAAGGAAGCAAACCATTTGAAAATTCTGATCATTTTGTGTCCCAGCAGCAAATAAAAATCATCAATAGAACCCCCTTTTAGCCTTGAGCAATATTTTTTAAAACAAAACACAAAGAACCTGTGGTACTTAACTATTCTGTTATTGATTTACTGTGGTTTGCAAGGTAATGTTGAAGAAAATTAAATGTACGGAAGCCTGAAATGCGTTTTCTGTGGTGGTGAACGGTGCGGCCTGTGTTTTCTGAGGCGGTGTCATTGGTCACGCGCACGATGAATGACTAAGGGAGCACACTTCATCTGGTTACAAATAAGCTGGCTGCCTTCCCTGCAGAGCCTTATGAAGCCAAAGTCTATTTTCACTTTCAAGAAGGACAAAGTTATTTAGTTACAAGCTTGCTTCTCCTGCTAGCACTGCTCCAGTTTGCAAGGAAACTTGAATTCAATCAAATTCAGTATGGATGTATGGAGAGCTTCACTGTGCCTGGCTCTGTCTGGTTTTTAGAGCCTAAGGACTCCCCTTGGCACCTTCGTGGCTTATTTGGGCACCTCAGAAAATGACAAAACTTCAACAATTTGAAGTCTACACTAATTATTGATTCAAGACCAAAGTGGTCATACTGTTTCAAACCTGGACATTCATATGCAACTTTATTGAGTAATGTATTTCCTATTTAGTGAAACAGTCTGTTTTCAAGTCCAGAAGCATCTTACATATGGAGAAGTCACTATAATTTGACATCCTTATCTAAGGCTAAGAAACTGGAAATTAAGCTAAAACTTGGATATGCTACTTTTAGCTACTCCCTCAAGCCTTTTTCAAGCCAATTTCCTTATATTTTAGACTTAATGCTAACAAGTTTAGTACCTGGTTTCTCAATCAAAGCACAAAAGAAATAGCCAAATGGAAGAGGAGGAGGGGAGGGCTGTCAGAGGAACACGGGCAGGGTAAGAAGTGACACCATACAACCAAAACAAAAACCCAGCCTGGGGTCACCCAGTGTAGGGACAAATGGCCCTACACACGAGAGTGTCAGGAGACATGGGTACAGCAGAATACAGCAAACAGACAGTGTTCATAACGATGATCTAAGGAAGTCTGTTAAAAAAGCTAGATCCTGATGCACATGATCTGTGTAAGAGGATACACATTTAAGATGACCTCTTACCTATACTCGTTTTTTAAAGTTTTGATTTTATAAAGAGTGAGCTCCAGTTATCTGAGTAATTTCCCCTCTATGGAGCAGCAGCTCCTTCACCGATGGTGCTGAACAAAAGCCGGCCGGCCCGTGAGTTTCGAATATCAGTACTGAACAGGGTGAGCGCTCCCGCTCATCCCACTCGCCGCCTCGCGGCAGCACTGTGTGACGTCACGGGCAGACAGCCTTCAGATCCTCCGAATTTAGTAAAGACATCTGGGGCCACACAGGGCCCACGTTTATCGTGGCTTCCTTTGCAGAGTTTGATTACTTCTAAGATTTATGGTCAAAGCGGAGGGAAAAAAGAAATACCTCACAGAGCAGATTTATAACCTCATCTTGTTTTTAATAACATTAGGGATGACACCCTCTGACAGAATCTTGGAGTGACTGTGGAGCAACTTGGAAACTCGGCGAGAAGTTTTATATTTTGGGGTTTGGAGCATTTGGTACTTGCAAAGGTCAGGGAGGAAAGGAGCAGGGAAACGAGCCGGGGGGACAGTCAGAGAGTGAGTGTCAGCTGGTTTAATTTTCTGTGTCAACTCTGAAAATTAGATAAACAATGACAAACCAGCCTTTTAAAATGAACTTGTCACTTCTGGTTTTCTTGATACCGGGTAACATTTTTCAAGTCCTGGTAGCCCTAAACACAGATTTAACCCCTGAGAGGTTTATATAAGTGCTCCAAAGTCCTCACATCTGAAAACAAAAGAATTAGTCCAACCCCATAACCCTGAAAGAAAAACTAATTATTCTTGCAACTTAAATACTCTTCTCTTAACAGTTAAGGGGACTTTGCCTAGAGCCACAAGGTCCAGCCTTTTGCAGCCTGGTCTCAGCAACTTCCAATCTTTCCTTTCTAACATCTTCTTGGCTCCCTAGACCAACTCAATCCTTCAACATGGTCCCTTGATCTTTCAACCACTGTTCCACGCAATACTGTCCACCTCACGCAGGTACTGGAACCTCAGACTACCTGAGGTGAGGACAGATCCCGCCCCTACTCCGCTGCTCTGTTCTTATGAAAAGGCGGCATACTGACTTTTATATGTTTCGTGCTAATATTCTAAGTCTATATTTTGGCCACGACATGCTCCCCGGTGGTGAGGGGGACAGACCACTGAATCTTTTTAATAGCTGCCCTTATTGGCTTTGCTATAAGGGGATTTATTAAAAAAATAACCCAGTTTGAATACGTTGATTTGGAGAGAGATGTATGTATATTTACAGATACCAGCATTTGAGTTTTTCATTCCACAAAGTACTTTTAATCTCATTATCTAATTCTAGTGTCACGACAATCCCATGAAGCAGCTGGGTGGCATTACTGTTATTACCTCCAATTCGTGGATTCAAAAAGTGGGTTCAGAGAAGTGACTTGCCTAAGGTAGAGTTGGGATTTGAACAGACACCAGCTCCAAAGCCTATGCCTTTTGTTATAACGCGGTAATATCAGCAATACAATGTCACCAGTTGTGAGCACCTACCCTGTGCCAGGTACCAATTAAGTGTCTTCATTTACGTTATTTCATGTGACCTCCAGCCCTGTCAGAAGTAGATGTTACCTATTCTATAAGGAAGGACACTGGAGCTCCGAAGAGGAAAGGACTCTGCTTCAGGCTCAAGTCTCAGCGGCCGGCTTGAGACCAGGTTCTTGGACCTCACATGTCATTCTTTCCCCAAACGCTACAACTGCCAAAAAGCCCACAGGTGCCATGGCCTGCCCTGGACCCAGGTATGAAGTAGGTGATTTGAAGCTGTCTCATCCCAGCCTTTGCCTCAGCCCTGGATTCGGACGCCTTCTTCCTTTCTGATGTAGAAGAGCAGTCTCCTTTTCCAAAGGGCCCCAAGCTTCAAAGCCACCTCCGCTATCAGCTAACTGTTGGGAAGAAAACCACCTGATTAAGCAAACTCACAGGAAGCTGTGAGTAACTAAAGAGAGCACCAGGACTCCGTGCATTTGAGAAGAGGAAGCTCGCCCCAGCCCAGCCCGCATCTCTGATCTCTTGGGTGACTAGAGTTCTGCGTGCGAGGGGCTCTGTCTGCATCTGAGCAGGCAGGTAATTTACCTGTGGTTCCTAGGAGCCTGTGGATTTCACCCTCTACAGCACAGCTTTCCCCTAGCTCTCCTGTAAAATAAGGAGAACAGCACCAACCTCAGAGGAAGGCTGCCTGAGTGAACTTCCTAGCACAAAGGCTGTGATGGAAACAGTGCTGGAGTCTTGACTATCGATGGCCTAAACTTGGCGGGACTTACCATACTCCTCTTCTATGGACATTTTTATGACACCTAACGCATGGTCAGGGCTAAGTGTGGAAGACTCTAGACCAGCTCCCCTGACAGCTGCACGCTGTGTGGGTGGGTGGGCAGTAGACAATGAGGGCCTTGCTCCATGTATTAAGGACCCTCACTGCTCACTGAGCAGCCTGTCCCCTGAGCCTCAGGCCTAAAGACCCAACTCGCTTCACCATTTAAAACAAGAATGAGCAGACTTCCCTGGGTTCAGAATTCCGTGTAACTAAAATACAAAATAGAAAAAAGGCATCCCAACTGTTGCACTTGTGCACAGCCTATAGACAAGATAGCAGTGCCCTCAGACAGCATTTCAAATACAGTTTATTAGTGTGTGATATGAAAAGGGTATTTTTATTGCATGATATAATGCAATGGGACCTTGGGCGCTCTGTGGAAAGACCTCACACTCAGAAGTGTAATGAACCCATAGTCCCAAAAACATTATACTGTACATTAACCTATCATTAATGGCACATTAGGGCTAGGGGCATTGCACGCTTGCTGGTCAGGGCTCCATCAGGACAGTGTCGAGAAAACCACAGTCTTCCCAGGCTTAAAACAAATAGAGAAAATAAATATTCCTGATGTCTACAGGCAGCTTTAAAGGAAGTTCAATCCCAGCTCTGCCTTGTAATTTCCAAGCCTGCTTTTTTAAGGGAGGAAGATACACAACTAAACAAAAGAAGAAAATGACCCTCTTGCAGGTTACCCCCAGCTATAGGCTATGCAGCCTCAATGCGGTTCGCCAAGGTCATAAACAGACGGGCACCTTCGGTAGCGTAAAAGCTGCCCAAAGGACACTTTGTTCTGGACCACAGACTAGAGAGGCAGAAGGGGCCTTGAGACTGTGGGTCTACCTCCCTCGCCATGGGGAAATCAAGGCTCAAAAAGGAGGAAGAGACAACCTATCCAACAGAAAAATGGGCAAAGTATGCAAAAAAATTGCAAATGGCCAATAAACGTATGAAAAAAAGTGTTCAACTTCATACTTAACAAAAGAATGCAAATTAAAACAACAACTAGATTGCATTTAACACTGATTAGACTGGCAAAGATTAAAGTCTGATAATTTAGCATTAGAAGAGGTGAAGGGGAGCTGGCATTCTCACATCCAGTATACAAAGATGTATACAGATATAGGTGGTCACCATCTTAACAGCAAAGATCTGGCCATGGTCAAAATGTTCTATGACACAGTGCTGGTTAAATAAATACGGTACATCCATATTATGGGATGCCATGCAGTCATTACAAAAAATGAGGTAGACTTTTACATGATATGAAAAAATTTCAAAGATATATTAAGTGAAAAACCAAGGTGCAGAACAATAACATTAAAAATCCTAGAAGGACACACAAACTACTATTAACAGTGCTTAACTCCGAGAGTGGGGCTGGGGCCGTGCAAGGAAGAAGACTAACTTCTTACTGTATATCCTCTGTACTATTTGAATTTTTAACCATAATTTAAAAACTGGTTTTAGAAAATAAATGATGAGGGCAGGAGCAAACATTTTGGGAAATCTTATTTTACAACTCCTATGCTAAGTTCTTTACATGCTTCATCTTGTCTGGATTTTTCCAGAAACAGAAACAGTAAGTTGGTCACTATTAGCCCCTCTCCATGAAGTGAGAAGTGAAGTTTCAGGGGTGAAATAATTTGTTCAAGGCGACCCTCTTACCTATCTACCTTCAATAACGAAACAGAGGATTTGTAAAATAGAGAAGTTCTTTCCAGACTGTGATGCAGCCCATGACTGCCCTCCTGGGGACAGCGTGCCCACCCTGGCGGTGATAGGAGCTCCTGAGGAGGTGCAGGAGGAACGCAAGACAGAAGGCTGATGACTCTGCCTGAGGTTAAACCAAATTTCTGGAAATATCTTATCTCCATATCACAAAAGGGGAGGGCCTAGGGACCCCAGGGCTACACACTGTTCAAGTAAATAATGCTTGGCAACCGGGGCTCAAACACATGGAGGGAAGTATTTCCCTAATTAAACATGAATCAACTTCAAAGGAAACCCGGCCGAAGTTCCGTGGAGAGGTAGCTTGCGTCAGACCAGCAGAAGCCCAAGGTGAGAGCAGAGGCAGGAAGGACCGGGCAGCCCCACTCCTCAGGACTGTCCAGGCCAAGTCTGTTTTCCCATTCCTCCATTGTTCCCAATAAAGGTGTCTTGTTATTTTCAGATAACAGACTTTGCAGTAACATTTAAAAAGGCTAGATTTTATTTGTCCTAGGGTCTGCCAGCACATGCTGTAATTAAAATGTTGATTAGTAAACAGTTTAAATATGAGACAGACAATGCAGTTAAAGCCTACAGTTAGGTCAACATGTGATTTAGATTTGCCATTTAAAAAATCTCATTTAAATTTTGCATACATTAATCACTACCATACTTCAAGGTTCTGATATCCACCTGACTACAATATTAAAATAAAACTTGCTGCCCCAGGGAAATCCTACTTATTCTTAATTGTTTCGAGGCTTTGATGGGCTTTTAATCTAAGATTAATTTATGCAATTTTAAATAACTCTTCTTATGATTAATAAGCTTGAAAATTAAAAGGAGTCTAAAGCAATTATAATGAGCATTTGGTCATAACCTCATTAGAAGAAGGAGTGAAGGATACAGCTCTGGAATTCTTACAAGACTACAATTTAAGGTTACTTTTAGAGAAGTCAAACATAGTTCCTGAAATTGCAAAGGCAGGTTAGCAAAGGTCAGTGTTAAAATGACGGCTAGCTAGATTAGCATACTAATGATTTTCCCTGATAGTGACAGAAAGGACACTGAAAAGAAGATGCAGAAAGAGAGACAAATGACATGCTGCCAAGAAGCTACTGGCTCTGAACTCAGTTTCCGATTCTTCTGGCTGGAGACCTTCATGGCATTTCAGAAAGAAGCAGAGGGGTAGGACACCCCTGTTCACAAATCAGTTCCAGCCAGAGTCTGTCCACGCGGAGCAGGCAGAGATCAGTCCTGGGTGTCCGTCTGCCTGTCGTGCTGCAGCTCGTCCAGCCACCGCCCTGCTTCAGAACCAACAGCAGCGTCCTGTAGCCACACTCCTCCCTGGTGTGTGAAGCCCTTCAGATCAGATCTACCCCATCCAGCTAACGTCACCCCGTTTATGTCCAGACGTCTCTTTGCTTTGGCTGGGGCGGCGGGTGGCTTCCTCACTGTCCCTTGCTTTCTCTGGCCTCAGCCTGTGCTGGTTCTTCTTGGAACACCTTCGCTCTTGTTATTAGCAGTGATTAGGATAATAATGATGGTTACCAGTTACCGAGTACTTATTTTATGTTGAACACCATGCTAAGCATGTATCATGCTTTTATCTCACTTAAATTTCCCACTTTGTGAGACCCCGCAGGTAAGGAACCTGCGCCAGAGAGAGGTTCAATGACATGTTTGAAGTGGAGCAGCTAGTAAAGGAGGGGTGGAGGGATGGGAGGAGCTGATTCTCTGCTGAGCCACCACTTTCCAGTTCCCACACTCAGACAAATGCTAACAATCCTACAGGTCTAGCCGGAACAGAGCTGCCTCCCTGAGCAGTGAACCCTTCCGCATCCTTTCCCCAGCTCTCACACCGTGCACGTCAGCAGCACACAGACATGTCTCCTATGAACGTGTCTGTCTGATCCTTGAGGACCTGGATGTTTCTTACATTCCTTTTGAACCCACCACAGCACCTCACAGACACAGGCAGCAAATATTTATTGATTGACTGTTTCACAATAACTCCAAGGAGATGTTCATTACATGTTACAGATAATAGAAGACAAACACAAAAAGTTAAGGCTTTCTAATGACTGGTAAGGAATAACGCACTGAGGTCCACCCCAAAGAAATGACCAATCCTTTGGACACTAGCTGCAAACATCTGACACACACATACTTTGTTCTAAGTCACAGTAAGCGCCACTAAACACATCTGTCTTCCAAGAAGTTACTAGTCTAAAATGCCCAGGAACATCAGACAGATGAGAACAATCACAACCCAAAGAGGCTGAATGATTTAGTGCCCCACATATGCCTAGCACTTTACAGTTTACAAACACATTTTCAAAAACTCCACCTTATTAAAAAACAAACCACCTTTCAAGGTTGGTATCACTACCCCCATTTTATAGATGAAGCTGAAGCCCAGAAAAGCTAAGCAATTGCTGATTACCCAATTACTGAGAGGTAGAGCCTGTTCTTGAAATCCTATTTCTGATTACCAGATCAACGCTCTTTCCAGTTTACCATGCTTCTTCTTGTCTCACAGTCACAATACACTCATTCTCAAGATCTAGAGCCTATCTTCAGCACCCCAGACTTCACACAGAGAGGACAGAGCACATCCTGCCAGTTGTCTGGCCACAAACCTCCCCACCTCCAGTTCTCCCCGTCAGGGTTACAGAAATGAGCGAGGTCCTGGCTCCATGCCTGCGCTCCTGCTGTTCTCACTCCCTGAGTATCTGTGTCGGCACGGATACCTGTGGGCGGTCTCCCCAGTGCCAGTCTTCCTTCTGCCTTCCTGATGGACCCCACTCTCTGCCTGCTCCATATTCTGGGTGTGATCTGACTACTTTGTTCACATGTCTTTTAAAGCACTCACCAGTCTGGCTTTTACTTCATTTAGTTGTTTCTGATCATCTATTAAACAGAGATTACTGAACAGTTACTTGGACCTTTGTATCATGCCAGTGGCAGGGGACGTGATAGTTACAGAAAAGCCTCACTTCCTCACCAACTGTAAGCTCCTGGAGGGCAGGAGTAGTGTCTGATCAGCCTCTGAACGCCCTACAGCTGTGCGACTCAAGTAGCTGGTCTGGGAACTCCTTGCTCCTGTTTTGCAACAAGATAAGGAGCTGTGCGGTAATGTGAATGAGCACACAGCTTCCTTCACTGAGGAAGTTCTGCTACAAAAAATGTCAGCTGAACTAAACAGAATGCTTTGAGGCATGCTTGATTTATATTCTGGCACAAAATTCCTGTGTTCAGGAAATGGTTCAGATACCACCACTGGTCCATGGCCCATGTTTGAGTAGCACTAAACCAAAGCACTAGAAATATATTCTGCACGTGGAATGTGCTCAGTGAATTTCTCCCAAACTCAAGGAACAATAGCTCTTGGAAGCTCTCATTGCTATGACCATAATAGCAGAACCAGAAACTCGGAGAAAAGGTTTGCGGTCAGACAAATGGCAGAACATACTCTGCCCTCAGTTTTTGCAGCAGGTTGACAAAACCAAAAAACAGTTACACAGATTCTCATAGCTTCCTCTCCGATAACCAACCGACAGACCAGGTGCAAACTGCTGGGGAATCCTCTCTCTCTTCTCGTTGGTTTTGTTTGCAGAGGTTCAGGCTTCAGCCAGGCCCCCGCCACGGTGTACAGATACCAGCTTTCTGCTTCGACCGCAGCCTGCAGATGTGGGACGGGGCCAAGGTGGATGGGACCATATGGAATGAGTTGAGAAATCATCCCAGAGGGGCACCTTGGTTCATGAGCACAAACTTGCTGTAATACTACACGTTTCCTTGTACGGTATTTGTATTTAGTTTTATTTATTTACTTTTTTTTGTTGAGGAAGATTAGCCCTGAGCTAACATCTGCTGCCAATCCTCCTCTTTTTGCTGAGGAAGACTGGCCCTGAGCTCACATCCGTGCCCATCTTCCTCTACTTTATATGTGGGACACCGACCACAGCATGGAGTGCCAAGCAGTGTCATGTCCGCACCCGGGATCTGAACCGGCAAACACTGGGCCACCGAGAAGCGGAACGTGTGCACTTAACTGCTGCGTCACCGGGCCAGCCCCTATTTCGTTTTATTTTTGTATTTAGTTTTATTATTATAGTTGACTTAGCTGCAATTCTCACAACCACAATAGCACACCCCTACCCACTATGCACCAATAGATACAGCTTTGATGTAGCGCAGAATGGTCCTCTATTCTTCCTGGCTGTATGACTCCAGGCAAGTTGATTAGCCTCTCTGAGCCCAAGTTTGACACATCAGTAAAATGGGAAAACTTAGATGAAAGAACTCTGTAAACTTATGTTTAAAAAAACGTTATCTGTTTAGATTAATTTCTCTCTCTATAATATTTTTTTTTAAGGTTAAAGAACCAAAGCCTTTCTGAATTTATCCAAACCTTCAAGTTGCATGCAATTGTTACTCCAATTTCTTGCAATAGGTTGCAGTACAGATTTTGGCTAGTGTGGATATTAGAGGGTCTGGTACTTTTCCTTATGATCCAAGCTGTTTCACATTGTGTGCAGAAAGTAATACACTCACATAAATATCCAAATCTTCTTCGAGGCCTGGCTCACTTGTCACCCCATTCACAAAGCCTCCCCAGATACCCTGGGCTGGAAGAAATCTTGCCCTCCTCAGAACTCATTTTACCTGTTAAATTCCTATCATTTCAACTCAATAACTGTTTCCTGAGCATTCTACTTGGAGCTAAGGACTCCGATGATAAGGATACAAAGATAAACAGGACAAGATCTCACCCTCCAGGAACTCGTGGTCTTGTTTATGGGCTGTTACCAGTTATGTAAACAAGTTACTGCCACAAAGTGTGAAAGTGCACTGACAGAGGTACTAGCCAGGAGGAAGGATGACATACAAGAGGAAGTCATCAACCCTACTGAAGAAGGCCTGGGAAAGCTTCACAGAGGCTGTGCCAGCTGGGTCTTGGAGGCTGAATAGGAGTTCACCAGGTGGATGCAAGGAAAGGGCATTCTTGGCCGAGGAAGCAGCACTAGCAAAGACCTGACCTTGTGAGAATGCCTCAGGCATCTGGGGACTGTTAGGATGTCGGAACGCAGGCGCTGGGGAGGGATGCCCTGAGGTGAAGGGGGCGGGGTCAGGGAGGGAGGGTCTTTGGCGAGTCTCACATTCCATCCTGTGCTTGGCTGTTCATATCCTCGTCTTCCTTGCTAGACTGTAAGCTGGCTGAGGTCAGGACTCAGGGCTGACAGTGGCATCAGGCAGGATGCTCGGCACACAGCAGATGCTCAACAAATAAAAATGGTGAGTGCACACTGAAATGCACATTTGTGAGGCTCACAGTGTGTCTCCCCTATCTCACAGGAGGAGAAAAGGCCTCTACTTTTCTACAAATCTGTACCAGACGTGCAGTGGGTTATAATTCAGCCACCCTCTCAAAGCTATCCTTACACCTTCCTTTGGTACTTAACCCACTTTCCAGATGATGGGGTACAGCTCCCTGCACAGGAGAGCTGGAAAGGAGGCCATTTCAGAAGGCAGGAAGGAGAATGTGCCCAGCCAAAGCCCGGCTGACCTCCCTGACAGGGGGAGGAAAAGCTTGTCTTGGAGAAAGAACTTTCCAGCCTCAGAGCTGGCGCCTCAGGCCCTGAGTACACCAGCATGCCAGGGATGTCGATTTGCCTTCCAGAAAGTGAGAGTGAGAGTATTCCAGAGGCAAGGCTGTGGCTTAAAAAAAAATCATGTTTAATTTAAAAATTAGAAACTGGAGCAGGCTGTGAGCACAGGGGTTGATTGAAACAAAATTTAAATTCCTGTCAAGCCCATTTAAACACGGGGGCCCTTCATAGACAATTAGCTGCTCCCTGTGAATGCTGAATAAACTCAGGCCTGGTCACTGCGAGAAGAGAGGCGCCTACTGTGAGGCGCTGAAAAAAAAATTAACTAAAATCAGGCTGTATGAAATATTTAGCCTTCCAGTATATCACAGGGGTTTGAAAGTGTAAACAAGACAAAAATCGATTCCTCGGTGCCCTCAAATCAATCCCCCAAAATGGTTAGGGCATCTGTTTCTGCTAAATTTTGTTTACATCGGCAGATTTGCCTTAATTGCAGTTGTTTATCTCTCATTGTCCCTGGGGCCCTAATCTCCCGATTACTAATACTTAACACTCATTTCACATCTAAAGCTACTTCTAATCCTCAACAGGTTTTGGGGGCTCTTAAAATTATTGAAACCGCAGAGGCAGGAGACACGGCCTCTTTGTGAAAGGCCCATTTTCCCATCTACTACCAGCTGGGCCCAATCGTCACCAGGGATGGCTGCAACAAAGGTGCTAAAAGGCTCTTCCACAATGACTGCTGCTCCGCCGGGGATTCAGGGGATGAAAAAGAGCTTTGATGGAAAAATCCGAATAAGAGGCTAAAGCAGTCCAGCCAAATAAAGTTACTGTCATAATCAAACGCTGTCAATCACCATGAAAATCCAATTAAAAATGTTTCAGCACAGCCCTCTTAAGTGGAAAAATGTACCCTATTTATACAAATTTTTGTCAACTCCATACCAATCCCACAATTAGAAAGTCCTGCTATTAATTGAATCCCTCCCGCCCCCAAGTTTAAAAAGAGATGCAGGCCATTCAGAAGCCTTCTGAGGGAGTTGAGACACACACAGGCTATTGGTATACAATTAAGAGTTAATCGGGTTACATTTGAAAATTCCATTTTTATTTGTGTCAAGGGATCCTTTGCAAGAATAAATGAATGGTACCTATTCTCCTACTTCAGAATCAGTGACCATTTATATTAAGAGAACAGAGAAACGGTAAACCAGGATACTGGAAAGAAACTAGTCCGTGCTCTGGCAAATGTCTCTCAGTAGACCAAGGCCTAATGTTTAATTCTAATCTTGAAAATTAAACAGAGGACAGAAGGCCCAAATGTCTCTACTGCTTTTCTGCAGTCCCTAAATAGCCAAGTGAACCTCAAATTATCTGCAGGCAGATTTGGCCCCCCAAATAACTGTGTATCTACAAAAGGCCTCACTGAAACCACAAGGCTTGCCATCCCCAAAGGTCTCTCTCAAACCTGCTACAAATTAAAAAGCAAACAACCCATTAAACAAATCCAGCTGGTTACAACTGTAAATAGGAGGCTTCTAATATTTTTCCAGCCCTTGAAATTCCTGGTTAGACTCATTAATTATTGATAAGAATTGCATCTATTTATTGGAGTGTACTCACAGGAAAACAAGTTTGCTGCCTTCAACAGCAAATCCCAAATCAGAGACCAGGCTTCAAGATCCTTTTATGCTCCCCACAAATGGCTAAATGTTTCTGATCTTTTTCAGCCTAATCCATTATCCCCCAGAGCTGGGGGGGTGGGGTGGCATGCATCTGATATGCTGATAGATAAAGACCTTGGGGTCCCTTGCTATCAATCTAACCAGGCAAAGATGGTGCTGGCCAGGTGGTCTCCTTTAGGTCTCGGCTCTCTAATGACCTCTTGATTTGGAATTAACTGTCAGAGGTGAATTCTCCAGCGGTCAGAACACACGCCAGAGACCACAGGTGCTGCCGAGCAACACCTGCTTCACACTTTCTTGCTCTTCCCACACTTCCAGGGTGGGATGGCCCAACGCTGGTGTCTGTTCTGATTGGTCATGCCCATGCTATACTGGCTGTTAAATGCTTTAAATATTATCTCTGCAACATCCTAGAAATTCCTTTATTTTGGCACCAAATTATTTTACCCAGATGCCCTCTCATAGCAGGACATCAAACAAAAACCTCTGATCAGACCACGTATTCCATATGGTCACCCTAACTTCTACTGTATCTCACAGTGTCCAGAGATTGCTTGTTCTTGTGTCGGTTTCCTGAGCTTTACTCTGTGAGTTCCTGGAGAACCAGGGACATGTCTAGTTTGTCTTTACCTGTTCAATGTCTAGTACAGCGTTTTATTGAATTGGATTAGAAAGAGCGCCACATGCAAAGAGTAACTGATGGTGATTTCTCTTCTTTTAATTAGATCAGAGACCTCTCCAGAATGACAGTAGCATAGGACCAAGCTAGGCACTGAATTATAAGATCACGATCCTCCTTCAAGGAACTTATAATTTAGCTGGAGAAAAAAGTCTTAAACCAGTAAGTGTCACCTTTGGGCTGCTCCATACAATCACCTGGAGAGCTTTAAAAAATAAAACAGTACCTGCTCCCCAGTCCAAATGCCAGAGATTCTTTGATCCAGGTTGGGATCTAGGCATTTTTTTTCCCCCTGAGGAAGATTTGCCCTGAGCTAATATCTGTGACCAATCTTCCTCTTTTTTTGCTTGAGGAAGATTAGCCTTGACCTAACATCTGTGCCAGTCTTCCTCCATTTTATATGTGGGTTGCTGCCACAGCATGGCTGGCAAGTGGTGTAGATCCATGCCCAGGATCCAAACCCACCAACCCAGACTGCTGAAGTGGAGTGCGCTGAACTTAACCACTATGCCATGGGGCTGGCCCCTTTCTTTTTCTTTTTTTAGCCCACTCAGAGATTCTAATGAGTTGCCGTGGTCAGTACACAGACCAATTTGTGAATATAAAATAAGAATGCGATTTATATAATTAAGTGCTGTTCCAAGTTGGAGATAAATTATGGAGGGCTTCAGAGAAGGCAGTAAGCACTAGGAAGGGAAAGAGCGAGGAGAAGCTGAAGGGAGGAGGACGGAGGCCTTCAATGACACGGGGGAGGAGGGCATTCTAGGGTGAGGCCCCCACCCTAATAACAGAGACTCCCCAGGAGCTGAGCAGTGTCAAACGACACACTCCAAAGACCCAGCGTAGCCCCACTGAAGAGCAGCCTGATCTATCCACTTGACCGCATTCAAGATAACCAAACTATTCCTGCGGTCAAGTCTGCACAGCCTCATTGTGCCTTGAAACTTGATGCTGGGAAGATGACAGCTCAGTAAAACAAGAAAGAAGTATTGCAGGCAGGAGTTCAAACAACCAAAATCTTAAACAGGCAAATCACCACCATATTAAGAGATCTGACTTGACTGATAGAGGAAAAAAGTTATCCTTAACTGGGAAATTAAAACTGTCAGATTGCCATGATCAAGGAATGACAGATTTTTATCTATGTGTATCTCTTGCTACACACATGTGTATAAATACACACATATATTTATCTGCTATAGTCTTGTGAAAAGATTAAGCAGTCACGTCTATGGAAAGACAAAGCTTGTTTTCTGGGGTTATAATCCCTCTGTTCTTGCTGAAGTGCTAACATGTCATCAAAAATTCAAATTAAAGCTGTCTGATTTAGTGCGATCTCAAACATCCAGACAGTGATTCTGCCGTTGTAATTATGTGCAATTAAAAAGCTAAAATCAACTTCTTACTAGTGGATTCCTATTTATAAGCAGGCACAAACATGATTTTAATGGCCTTCAGAACTTGAAAATAATAAAAAAAATCATTACATCACTGTCAGCTGGACCCAACATGGAGCTCCAAACCTTCTGTGATGTCTTTTGTGCTCAAAGAAAATATTTAGTTGAAATTACAATCCCAGCCAGGGTTTCGCCCTGCAAATTCCAGGTGCCTTAGCTAACGAGCTGATTTTCACTTCCAAATGAGTAACCAAAAGCAAAAATGATGCCTGCAAGAATGGGCGGCCAGACACACATATGAGTCTGGCCCTGGTCTATTTTAAAACATGTTCAGTAAGACAAAGGCAAAGGTTAAATGCGGTAAACTACAACCAAGTTCAGACTTTCTTATTAAACCATCATTAGTATCTTAAAAAGCCTAGACTGCAAGCAGAGTGGTCCATGAGCACTATGCAAGGGGGCTGCCAAAATGTGCCTTTCCTCCTATTTGTGCTTAGGACATGAAAGCCCTCGATCAAAATAAACTAAAACTCATCTTTGGTCCATTTAGTAGAATGTGGTGATAATGAATTTTATCTGAGCCCTGTGCTCCCAGAGAGCAGTAACGGGTGAGAAAGCTCCCCGTTCTTTTGTTAGCCACAAAGGACCACACTAGTCTCACAGAGATAAGACCCTTTTCCATCCTTTCTCATGACTTCCATAAGACTGGCTGATGACTTCCTTGTTTACCTGCCTCCCTAACCTTGGCCCCCTCCCTTTTCTTTGAGACATTCCTCACTAATAAACATTTTCCCTATTGTACTAGTCTGAATAAAATCATCTCCTTAATTGTCCAGTGCATTTTACTTTCATAATGGTCAAAAGGTTTGGGTCTAATAATGGTGAACAAAGCCATTTGATGTAAACCCAAAAGTTACACCGGAATTTGAGTGCTGGAGAGACAGAAATCTAACGTGGTGATTTCCCCAATTTTTAAAAGGGACCATACAGATGTCCAATTTATCACATACCTTGATTAACTGAGAGAACAACCAACCAAACTATCTAAAAATGTAATGGCCATCAGCTTTGGATAAGCAGAAAAGCTACCACTGACAATTTAATTTAGAGGAGTTAAACAAGTTAACATCTCTTTGCAAGTAATTAAATGTTTAAACAGATTTTTCTGGAGCAGTTTGATGTTTACTAGCCCCCAAACAATTCCACCTCTTCTCCATAAAGCCTTCTCTGAGAGACGAGGTGCCTTCAAGTTTGCAGCTGCCGGGATTTAGACGAAGGGGAAAAAATCTAAAAGCACTATTTTGATTATAGCTGACGCTCCTCCCGCAAAACCCACACCTGCTTCTTGTATTTCCAGCCCCACTATTTACTTGCTTTCTAAGCAAAATGTCAAATTTCAATTGCAAAACTGCACTCTGTTTCTTCTTAGCAGCCTGAACAGAAAACCAGACCTGAGGAAATACTAACTGGGGACACCCTGCTCTGGAATGTACAAAGAAATGCGCAAAATAACTGGCATTAGAACCTAGGGAGAAAACCCATGTTTTTAAACAATTACTAAAGCAGTAGAGCAACAGCATAAAGACAATTTCTGCGCCAGCTTGTTTCTCTGAAATTCTGCCACTGAACAGCTAGAACAGATAATAACTATTAGTAAATCAAACTCCTCTGCAATATCCAGCTGTGCCTCATGCATTTACATACAGATAGAATGGGTATATGTTTTTAATATGTATGTGATACGTACTTTTACCACAGCCGAAGTGCATGCTACAAAGGAGGAGGAGAATGGGAATCGGATCAGCATGAGATAATAAAGTGGCCTAGATAAAGTATTAGCCAGCGATTGATCTCAAACCGGGATGCTGCTTCTTCTGACCTGATTACTTGCTATGCATAGATTCCATTAAATAGAGCTTAGACATGGAAAGCTTCTGGAAATACTCTAAATGCATAGAAGGATCTGCAGCACTCTGAACCCAAATTGTAACTGCAGAGGTGCCCATGGCCCACACCCTCCCTGATCAAGTCAAGGCCCACATTCAGGATAGGCTGGGAGGTTAAAGGGCCGCCTGACAGCTGGTGGGAAGCCCTGCTGAGTCCCATAGGGAGGGCCTTCGCCTTCCTGCACGCCCCCCCCCCCCAGCAAGCAAGCACCTTCCCAGTGAATACCTCCCTCGCAAGATGCTAGTAAGAAGCTGCTGGTCTGGTCCTGGCTGCACAGCTCTAACTAAGAGAATGAGAGGGTAGCAAGGGAGCTTAACAATCATTCAGGGTCATGGTCCCCTTTGAAAAACTGATGACAGCCAGGAATTCCTCTTTTCAGAAAAAAATGTAAATCTCCACAAAGCATGCCTGATTTTGGATGTAATTTCAGGGGCTCTAACAGACTTCCTGAAGTCACAGACCCTAGGTCAGGGACTGCTGCTCTCGTCCATCCCCTCATTTTGCAGATGAAGACACAGGTGGGGAGGGGATGGGGAGGTGCTGACAAGAGAAGGGAAGTGTGGAGGCCTTCTCTGCTAAATCAGAGCACGGCCTTAGCTACAAAAGAACACTAAAGCAAGACTGATTCGGCACAAGGAATTCTTTGTGATTTACACAAGCAAATGGTCTATACAGTAATGCTTCTTACCATATCCCTTTTATCTAAAAAATACCTAAACATATAATTTGAATAGCAAAATCAGACTTGAACATCTCCCTCTTAACGCTCCCATCTCAGGTTGACTCTGTCCTTGAGTTTAACGGTCTGATTTTTACTTTTTTGCTTCCCTCAATCTGATTATTGACATTTTGGGACAGCTTCTCTACCATCTTTGCATTACCATCCTCTCTCCTCTTGTTACAGTCCCACCAATCCTTCCTGACTGGCAGAAGCTGGTATTTTCCATGGAAGTCGTGACACCCCTGGCTTGGTTGTCTCAAGCCTGCTGAACACTCTGCCAGCTCCAGAGCTTCCACAGCCTGGAAACCTTTTCTGTGTTGGCTGGTCCTGGGTCACAGAACTGGGGCAGTACTGACCTACGTCTTTGCTGTGATTTACGTCAGGGGGACTTAAAAGTGGGTTCTCTAATAATGTAATCGTTATCATAGGAGCAGAAAGCGTGTGTGCAGGGTCCCTAACTGTCTAGTTGTGTCAGCAGTTGAATGTTCTTGGCTACATGCATGGCTGGTTTTCCTTTGTTGGGTTTAAAGACGACTCCTGATTTATGCTATAGCTCTTAAAGAATTGAAGAAAGGTCAGATCTTCCCTAAGGGTGAAGGACTTCCCTATCTTGAATGGGAGTCCACTCAAGAGAACTCACTCAAGAAAAAAGGTACATGTGCCGCTTCTATGTCAGGTCAAAGTTTTCAGACCTAAACACTAGGGTTCCTTCTATAAGAAGTGAAATATCTTAACAGGTTGCCCAGCTGGTGGTGAATACGCTGCCTATCTAAACTTCACCTTTGTGGGTTTGGGACTCCATGAGGCCAATGACAAGAGGCACTGGAGGTTTCATCTTGCTCTGAAAAGGTCTAGGGCCTCCACACACTTATGCTTTGCCCATCCTGTTGCCTTTGCCTGGAAGGACCCTTTGAAAACTCTCTATAAAATTCAGCCTATCCTCCAAAAGCTCTTTTCAAATGGTACCCTCTCCATGTAACTTTTCCCCATTTTCCCAAAGGGATCCCCCAGAGCTCTGCAGTTCTTTCAGAGCAGTTATTTTATTCTAGTTACTTGTATACTTGCCATGTCTCCCGTAAGATTGGATGCACGGGACTTACTCTTCTTTGTATCTTTTGCTGAGTCTAGCACAGGACTTTGCACATAATGGTCTATAAAGATCCACTGAATTCAATTGTTTGCCTGGTTCTGAGATCTCCTGAGATGATGTGGATGCCAATGATGAAACTTTTGAGTGAATTCTTTATGTAGCTTAATGACTACTGTCAGAAAAGTGCACTGGCTCATGTGGACGCTGGTCTCCCCAAAATGTGAGTGTTAAGGGAATTTCTTGGTCCAGCTTTAAAATACTTCCACTTAGAACATAAAAACTGGTAACCATCTTAGGAACAACCCCACAAAGTAGAGAGAATTAAATAGCTAAACAACCAAATGAGATTTGAATGGCTTCAAGGGTCTAAACTTGAGTTTTACATTTCATCTTTAAGATCGATATGGTCAAAAATTGCAAAGATGATGCTATTGGGTATCCTGGTATATAAGGTGAGCCTACCAAATAAAAAGACAAAAACTGCTTGAGTGCCCCTGTGTTCATGGCCCTCCCTTCCTACATTCTGATTTACTCAGGCTGGGACTTGCTGTGATCACCAGTGGTCAAGGTGACACCCGAATTTCAAGAGTTCTCTGATGGTGAATCTGTAACTCTCAGTATTTCCACCTGATCCCATCTCTGATTTTCTTCCTTTGATTTGGGAAATGCAGGCCCATAGGGAAACCTGGACAATTCTGCAGGCCTCACAGTTGATGTGGCCCAAGCTGTGCAGACCAGGTTGGTACCCTGCTGGCTAGAGCTACCGTGCTTGGGAGATAAAGTGCTCATTTGGTGAAAGGCAGGCCCCCACCCACAGACAAATGTGTTCTACAGTTCATGCCTTCCAGAGGACGCTCTCAGCTTCCAGATGGGAGCACCATCAAATAGGTTGTAGGCGGACAGGGAAAAGGAAAAATTAAAGCCTTTAATATGATACAAGGAATAAAGGACTGGTTCCTTAAGACTGGGTCCCTAGGATGTGACTCAGATTCCTCAAACCAGAGATGACCTGCTTTCTTCGCATCCCCAACTGGATCCAATATTTTGGCCAAAGGCAGGCAGGGCTCAACTCCCTTGGACCACAGGAGCCCCACACACATCCCATTGTTTCCTGTCTCCTCACTAAGCCTTTTCTAAGCCAGGGGGTGCCTCTCTATTGCTATACCTAAGGGAATAAATTCATTTAAATCAAACTGTGAGCAGTACCAGAAACAATGTTAAATTAAGTATAGGATGGTGCTTCCTGTGACTAAATTTTTCATTGTATTTTATTGATTTATTGGTATTTATCAATTAAAAATGCAGGACAGCACAGACCAGGGTGTATAGTTGTAAAGAGATATATTGAAATACGTATCCCTGTGTCTCTCCACACACACATACAAACACACAGACATCCACATCCACTTGCTTCCAAGGCACTGAAAGTACTCATCTTTAGCCTTGTCTTTATGACTTGCCACCCTGGAGTGGGGTTCCTTACCAACATGTACATCCCTATACATTTACGGGAGTTTGTACAATCTACAGATGTTTTATTTATAAGTGGCCAACTCATTGCATCATCGAAACATGCATTTACAAACAGATATCTGTTTTATGAAACCCTATGCCTTTGTTTTAACAGCTGAGCTATCCAGCCATAGCATAATAATGTATAAGGTAAATGGTCTCCATCTCTAGAATCTGTTCCAAGTTTTCTCAAACGTGACTAACTGCATGAATTTCCCAACCATCAAAGAGACCCACTCCCCAAAAAGACCAGTGTATTCTAGACATGAAATGTGCACAGTTATAAACTGCCGAAGTTTTAGGGATGAACTTTAGCTTGAAACTACCCTGAAAACTGCGATTTTGCTCCAGGGGTAACATGAAGGAGAAAACCACCTTTCTGGAAAGTACTCACAATGCAAAGGGGAAATATACTGTTATTTTATATTTGGGGGTGAAATCTGTATCGTAAAGAAGTTTGGGTACTTAGAATGTTTATTAGGATGAAATACAAAGGATGAAAACCTGTGAGCCGATATCTGTAAAACGCTTATTGTTTAAAGTGGTAAAAGAAAATTGGTCGGAATTTGCTCTGATTACAATAATCTAAAGACAAGGAATGGTATGCAAAACATTAGAAAGAGCAGACTATAATTATTATTTACTAATGCTCGAGCCTAACGTATTCTAACAGCTTGCGCATTGTCAAATCAACAATCTGCACTAAATAAATGACCATTTGGGAATTGTTAGGAAGTGTCTCTGTTCTCTCCCTGCTTGACTAAAAACTGTCATTTGCAATCAAAGAAAGTGGCCTTGGAGCTGCGAACACAGCACTAGCAGCCTTGTAGTTGTCTCCTTCTGAGGAAAGACAGAAGATTCACATTAACTTGGTCTTTTGCAGCCAATCTAATTTCATTCTACATGAATTCGAGAGGACGCCACACCATTCAGAATTTCCTGTAGGATAGCACTAAAAACTTAATAGGCTGACTGTCTTCTCTGTTACCAATCCTCTTAATTCTGAGAGGCTGTAGTAGCAAATGAGGACAAGGAGTAACCTAGATTAACTTGTGACCCTTGAGTGTGAGGCAAAGGAAAAGAGTTCTGCATTAAGTGTCAAAATGGGGATGGAATTTTAAAAAGTAAAAACTCCTATCTAAGGATATGTGCTTTAAAAACACCTAACCAAATAAAGTAAATAATGTTGCCTCTCCAGAGCCTTCGGATGTTTTAAACTCCATTCTGGTCCTTTTAACAGAATGTTAAGCACAGATATATAAATGGAGAATTCTAATGTAATTAAAGAAATTTACTCACCATCAATTCCTCAGGAGCTGGCCTTTCTTTTGGCTGTTTTCGCATGCTGTAGGAGAAAAAGAAACCCCTCATGTTATCTATGTCACTTGGAAATTTCTGCTCTAATTTCCACTATTGACTATTTCCCCTGGAATTTCAATGTTTTCAAAATTCAGCATGTTCAATTCTTGGCCAAAGTATTAGCATCTATTCCCTTTCTTTTATTTTGGCCTTTAATTAATCAGATTTTGGGAGATCTCCATGAATCAGAAACACAAAGGTTCTTTTTGGAGTTACTCTTGCAATACAGATGAAAAATGAATTTAAATTTATTCCAATTCTACTTTTGAAACTAATGTGCAAAAGAGCAGCAATATTCTCTTCCTGACTCAATTATCAATTTATTTCAAACTTAAATTTAGGGAACGATCTATTTCTTTTTGGTAAACAGGATAAGACAATATGAAAAGAAACATGACTATCAAGTCAAATGAGAAAACATCTCATTCCTTCATTATTATTCCAAATGACAAGTAATACATAAAAGAGGTCAGGAATCTAGATAATGCTAAAAATTACAAATGGGTTATTACATTATCTAGACTTTCATTTATTTTGGCTACAAGTTGATAATTCATTAAACAGCTGTGGGAAAGTTAAGTTTGTTTAAACTGCTTAAAGAACCACATTCCTCATGCAAAATATTTCTTGTCTTACATGCCATAGGCATCACTAGTGGCTGTGGCACGTACTTAGCTACATGATGAAGCAGCCACACACGGGACTGACGTGACTGTGGGCACCTTGCCTACTTGATGGCCTAAACTCAGAGTGTCTGTGGGATGAAGTCGAGAAAAGAGATTGTTGCTTCTGTTATTTGGAAAATCGCACCAACGCTTTTTCTTTATATAAGGCAACCTCTAACAAGCAAGAAGATAACCCTCCATACAATCTCTGCATTTGCTGACACTATTTTTGTTTTAAGTAGAGAGATTTAATGATCATTTGCTAAACGAGAACGGTAGTTAGGAACCATTAATGACATTGAGGACATTTTCCTTCCCTATAAATAACCATATGCACCTCTCAAATACTGCACCCATTAGTAAGTAATTTAAGCTGTCTCGCCAGTGGAGTTGGTAACAGTCCTAATCTGACATTCCAAAGTAGCTGTATCTCTTGGGAAAACAAAGCTATTACCCACTATCATTTCTGTTTTGGCTTGACATCTCTGGAAATTTCAACACAGGTTATCCTTCCCTCTGTCTCCATAAAACTTTTATATAATAGCTGATTAATTTTTTAGACAGAAGGAAGGGAAAGCCTTATCTGCTTTTCTCCCTGTCTGCCCAGAAGCGGCCCCACCCCCAGGTTGGTCTTGGACCACGCAGCGAGATAAGCGTGCTGGTCCCGTCACAAATCCAGCACCTCTGGAGCGAGTGATGCCTAAACCAGACATTCCAGGTAGCTTAGGAATCGCACAGTTTTTCAATTTCTACATTTCAAAATAGGGCATTCCCATGATGGGCTTCTAAGTGTTTTTAGGAATCTCCACATAAAGGAAATTAAGAGAAATTAATACATATTTCTCTGGATAATTGCTCTAATATTATTAATGAGCTCAGGATTCCAATGTTTAACCAACATATATGTTTTCCAACATGGCATGCTTTGGAAATAAAATGTCTGCAGAGTGAAAATAGTTTTTAACAGCTATGGAATATTACATAAGTATTTTAAAAAATAGAAACAATGTTAATAACGTTTTAAAAGTTGGGGGGAAAATCTCTTCCCTACATATTTTCCTATGGTATATAAACCGTGTGAGACATTTTTATTAAGAGGTAACATATTACACCTAGTCAAAAAGGTGATAAAGCTTGACATCTTTATTAAAGAATATGTCTTGGTTTCACTTTAGTGTAATCATCAGATGGATCTGGGGTGGTGGGGAAGGGGACAGTGTTTCCATTTAGCAAGGGCTCCTGACTGTACCATTTAGTGGCACCAGAGGAATGGAGGGTTCATTTTCCACCAGTGGACATGATTCCAAAGGAGTGATGAAATGAGGAATTTGGTGAAGGAGGGAAAGAGAAGCAAATGTAGTTACGAAGGAGTTCCAGAATGTCCAGAACAGTTTCTAGTTAGTTCTATCTCCTGCTTTGGTCATTTCTATGCTCCTAATTTCCCCTCTCTCTCCCTGCTGGGGTGAGGGAGAGGGCAGGGGGAGGGCAGTGGGGCAACTGGGCCTTCCAAGGCCACACAAGTACTGCCCAGATGGGAGAGATGGATGACATGAAAGGGATAATGAAAGAAAAACTGGTTCTACTGGGAGGAAAAAGGCAGAAGCTGAAAACCTTTGGCAGAAAAATGCCTGTTTCCTCAGGTATTTTGTAAAATGACAAGGGGATGCCTAGAGACTCTGAGGGCCCCTTTGATCTAAATCCTGTGGTTCCTCTCAGTTCTTTAATGGTTAAAGTGGGCCTAATGGAACCATGTTCTCATAGTCTTTCAAACATCAAAATTCATTGAAATGGGACACCAGTATCATGTTTAAAATATAACCAAAGATAAAAGTTATTTACTGAAAATCCGATGAATTAATAAACTATGCTGCTTCTACTAAGTGACAGACAGTTTTATGGGTAACTTGAGGTTACATTAATAAAAATAAGCTTCATATGTCTGTTCAATAGGGGCTATAAAATTGCATATTTCTTAAAAAAAAAAAAATTGGATAGCAACAGTATCTGTGCTCAAAGAAGTAGCCTGATTCTCAGCAGTTTATTAAAACAGGAAAAAGCCTCTAAAGTACATTTACGACCCTTTGTGTAAATAACGTTTACATAATTTAAACAATTTCTTCGGCTTTGCTGCCCCATCTGCCCAAGGCCCCGAAGTCCCTCCATCTCCAAAAGGAAGCAGGGAGAGCCATAAGGTCTCCCGGAGCCGCCGAGTTAATGGCATGTATCATTTACATTGAGGGCATGGCATGTTTGCAAACGGGCTCACCACTGAGTGATGAAATGTACAAATGGCTCGGAGAACTCTCCAACCGGAAGGACAGGCGAATCCTGGGATGGAGGAAAAACAAGTCACCAAAAGTCACAGCAATTTCTTCTTTCTTTATACCGCGCCCCCACCCCCACAGCACCCCTGGCCAAAAGAAGCAGTATGAAGATGAATATATAACAAGGATTCACCACCATGTGGGAAGGAGAATAAGGCCTCATCTATTAAAAAGACTGTCTACATCCTCTTCCACATTCATGTAAAACTGCCAAATTTAAAGCCACACACATTTTACGATGGTGAGGAACATGAGAGCAAAGGGGGAGGTGAGGTGAAAAAAGGACAATGATAGCCACAGGGGAGGAAAGAAGGTACGAAAGTGTAAATGAGAAATTAATGATTATTTAAGTAACACACAAATGGTCTTGTAATTAACGAAGAGCTGTGAAATTATTCTTGTGTTGACCTTTGTTTCTTTTACTGGATTTGCTATTTATTTACACTTTCCTTTTTATTTACATTTATTTGTATATTTAACTGCTCTTAACTGCTTGCCCATAACTGAATCATCTGGGTCGGATTTTTTTTATTTGAATAGAAAGGCTTTTATAGAAGAAGCTGTTTCCTGAAAAGGAATTTCGGCCTATTTGCCAGTCTAGGCTAACTCATCATAGGAGAAAGCCAGTGAATTCAGGACACGATGAACAACTCCCATCTTGACCACCAAACAGAACTGGGGTGGAGGCGGGAGTCACTCAAAAGAGCAGAAAACCACACGGCCACAAACGACAACCACCGAGTAACACAGGGAGCAAACCCCATTACCATTTGCAAAGGAAGGCTTTAAGAATTTAGGAGTTTTTCCAAGAATGACAGAGAGCGCCACTGTGTTTATAGTGTAACGGCTCAGGATGTAATGAAATTACACTGCAGAGTACTTTAACAGTCATCTCATTAGACCTACAGTTGGAACAAGAGAGCCACATAAAGTAGGCAGCTGCAAATGACTCCATTCTCATCTATTCTCATTTGCTATTAAAAATACCTTTCGGCGGCTTTTTTCCTCCCTGACATCCCTACACAAAGTGCCCTGCAAAGTATGATACATGCACCTATTTAAATTAACAAAGGAATGACTTATTTTAATCTCACTGTGCTTTGGAGTGCTTTGGCCATTTGGATGAGCAATATATCATTACATACAACCTTCCAGCGCTGCAGGCAAGAAACTCAGAGCATGCAGCATTTGGTGGGAGCCAAACAATTTCTCTAGCACACAACTGTGTCAAATGCATGCATGTATTCATTATTGAGAACGAGAGGAAATAGCTTTGATGTAGTGGAAAAAAGAAGATGATAAAAGCACCTCTGCAATATGCGTGTCATTATCAATGGTGGCAGATAGATACAATTGCACAGCCTCCTATGTGATTAGTAAATATACATATAATTGCTGTGGCCAATTATCAGAAAAATGAGATCGGTAATTACAAGACAGAAAATTAACTAGAACTCTTATTAAGGCTTTGTTTCCAATTCAAACAATTGGAAACTGCTGGAAAATACAATTAAATCAAAACGAACTGAGGGGGTCAAAGCAGCCAAAAAAAGAGAAAAATCCCAAAGAGATTAAAAGAAAAGGAATGTGAACAAAATGTTTCTTAGTTTTTGCGTATCTGTCCTCTTTGAATTTACTCTGTTCATCCAGAGCAGAGGAAGGTTAGTAATTGTAAGCTTAAAATTCTCATCAGTGGAGAGAGGCTTCCAAGAGGAAAGGAAAACAAAGGAAAATGGGAGTGACATAAAATCCTGCCAAGTTCAAAGGATTACATGTAGGCATTACGTAGAGAAGACATGAAAAACGGGGGGGCTGATGAAATAGTCCACTCAAAGGAAAGAAGGCACGCAATAACACAAGGCCTCGACCAAGGTACTCTAAAATGGTCACAGAAGTCCCATCGGTTTGAAGAGCAAAAATAAAACATGATATCAATTTTAGCCTGGCCTGTTTTAGGAAAGCCATATATATCATCAAGCCTGCAAGATTCTACAAGGCCCAGTTCAAGAAATGACATTTTACTGTCTCAAAAACTATTAGTAAAAAGATAGTTCAAAGTCTGAGGTACAAAAACTATGGACTCTGATCAGGTAGTTAATTCTCCAAGTTATTCTTTTCTAAAATTTTTTGGGAGGCTGTAGTACTGGAAGTGTCTGAGTAGTGGTTGCTTTAAAATGTAATGTTTAGGAAAATAAAAGCCTCCTGTTGTAATGTGGCTGAATATTTACCAAGATGGTTAAAATTCTGCACTGGTTTTCTATAAAGATCCTGGTATAAAGCGTGATGCTAACGTGAGCCTCATTTCAAAGTATGATACTAAGAGTAAATTAATGAATTATAGACTAGGCAACTTGATGAAGATGTCATTTTAACATGGATGAGAAATAAAACGAGGAAATGTGACATCGTTGCATGGGTAGTTAATTTTATTTAAGACCTGATATTGTAGCCTGTTAAGTTCCTCATAATATAAAACTAAGGAACACTGGGTGGTACCCATGAATAATTTATTTCACTTGTGAAAATGCCAGCCCAAGTCGACTTTGCAGAACCACAGAGAGTGGATTCTCATCTCAGTGGTGCCTGGAAAGAATCACTCATCAAAGATGCAGGGGGAAATTCTAATCTCACATGCATAATGCCAGATATTTCTTTTCATTTTAAAATCCACATCTCTTGCATACCTCAAAGGAGAATTTCCTGCAATGCAGAAATGACTAGTTGTGGGGGAGGGGGTCAGAATGTCACACACAGACATGAGGGAGGGGCAACGGAGTCCTCTGAGAGCCTCCAACTGCACAAAAGCACGCAGGCTGTCAACACTCCAAAGGAAAGCAACCAACAGCCTGACAGCGCTCACCACGCTGGGGGAGTTTAAAGTGTACTTTTCTCATTTTTAAGCAAGTAAAATTGGAATTAGTTTAGATCAGGATGTAAAAACCTCCAAGAACCTATTTCATTATCTAATTCAAATCTGTTCGAAGGAGAGAGGGGAAAAGTCACCGCCTGGTTAGAGGGAGACTGAGAACCATGCCAAGGGGTTCAGAGGATCTAGCAGTTGCTGCTCCTTATCAAAAATGTTCTCTGTGAAATACGGGATATGGGGTCAGGCAAGATGAAGAAATACATTTCAAAAATATAAACACGAATTGGAGAAGCAGTTACACTAATAACTCAAAGTACTGGCTGAAACCAACTCTAAATTGTTAATAAACGTCACTCTCTTTGAGACCTTGGGTGCCATACTTCACCTTAAGGGCTTTTTCGGGGATGCTCTTCTGTTGAACTTCTAAGCACGCAGGCATGGAACAAAACAGTGGACACAACCTTAACCAAAAGCCTTATCCTGAGATTCTGGTCCCAAATCCACTTTAGGGCCCTGCTGGAGGGGCCCGAGCTGGATCCTGTTATCGAGCAGGAAACTGTCATATAAAAATAGCTGCCACAAACCATTTCACTAAGCAATTCTGGTCATCAAGGAGGACAGTCTCCAAGTCTCAGAGGTTTCAGTAACTACCTGGTCAGCCCCTTTCACTAAACAACTGGAACACAAGCACGCGGCATGCTAGAGAACAGCGAAGGACAATGGGAAAAAAGTTTGAGTGATGCCTTTGCCTTGTGAATAATGAACAGTTCAGGAAGGTCAACCCATTACAACTGAAACTGTTTAATTATTAATTATGCACAATCTATGAGCAAAAGGACAAGTTCAGAATGTTTAATGTATGTAACTTCAACTGGACTCTCTCTGGGTATTTTGTTATTAGCACTTGTCAGCAAGGTACTCAGGCATAAAAAAAGGCAAGCAGCAGAAAATCTGAGAGTGTGTGTGTACCTGCACACTCAAAGAGGTGGAGAGGAGGTGGGAGGAGGAGGTCCAAGTCCAACCACAGCCGCTGCTGGCTCACTCGCAGAGTAAGTTTGCCAGTAAGTACACTCTGTGATCCTGAGAGCAGGCAGGTCAGGTGGATACTCCAAACACAGAAAACATATGAGAAAAATGCTTTTGAAATGACTTACTTAAAAGGGAGATCATTATTTTAAATACTTGTTTTTTTTTGGAGGCCATGTTTCTTGGCTTTGAAAGGATCCATGTCATTAATGTTCACACATACACAGGAGTGCATGTAAAACTGGTAGAATCTGAATAAATTCAAAGGATTGTATCAATTTCAACTTCCTGGTTGTGAGATTGTACTATACTTACGAGCTGTTACCACTGGGGGAAACTGGGTGAAGGGTATACAGGATCTCTCCATATTATTTCTTAGATCTGCATGCGAATCTAAAATGATGTCAAAATTGAAAGTCTAAAAAGAAAAAGGTAAGGAGCTATTTTAAAAAACTGTGGTGAGGTCCAAATTCTTAGCAGAGCTCTGCTTTGTATAACGGAAAACAGCCTGACATACCTACTTAACTGGAAAAAAGTTAAGAGACATTGCTTAAAAAATATACCTGAGAATTTAATTTTTGCCTTTAATTCATAATTAAAGATGACAATGGAACCTGAAAATGATGTGGTGCTTAATTCAGACACTGATAGGGAATACACATAAAATACTATATAAAAATGATGAAATCCTTCACTACTTATTTATTAGTTCATTCATTCAACAATTTTCTTGACCACTCACCATGTCAAAGGCACTGACCCTGGCTTGTGGGATGGCTGATACTTAATCTATACCCCCAGAGAATCTGTGTATTCTTCAGGAGACAAGATATGCACCCCTAATAAACAGCCCTGCAAGATGGAGGAACTGGCCAAGTGAGAGGCCATGGCTGGTGCTCAGGCAGTACGGGGAGCTCCTGGTGTTCGATTTACTTTGGCTGGTGTATTTGAGTCCCTAAAGGAGAGTGATGGAGAATAAGACAGAAGAGTCTGGAGGCTGTGAGATACCTTCTCTGCTCTTCTACTTTCTTCCTTCCTCACTCCTGGAGAGCACCGGTGGTGAAGGGACCTTGAACATCTTAATCTGTGTCCTGTTCCCTTCTCTTTGTGCCAAACAGACATTCCTTCAAACCAAGATTTCACACTTATTGGCAGTAAAACAAGGAAGATAGAAGCACAACTCAAAAATCTCAAGGTGTTTGCCACAATGGTGAATTCTAAGGTGAGTTGTACTGTGGTTAGATTAAACCAGCCTGGCAAGTTAAATAAAATATGGATAGCCTTCTAAGATTTTTAATAGTCTATTTTTAGACATCACGGTGTCAAGCCATCAAGCCAACAGGTGGTTAACATCAGAGAATCACCTGGAGTCTGCCCAGTATTGAGAGTCATGCTAAGTCTTCTCATTCAAGCCTAATGTTCCTTTGGCCTGGCCCAATACACTGGAGTTCACACTAATTGCCACAGCTCTCTTCGATCCCTCCACATCTATCCACAGTGCTGAGATCAAAGGTCATTTGTGATTCCAGTGGCTTCATGTCAGGCAGAATAGCATTTTGCCTTGTCGAACCCCAAACTGGTTTTTGATCCTCCACTGTTCACTGCCTTAAAGTAGTGTCTTTGTGAGACAACTGGCAGAATCCATACAAGAAGTCTCCTCTCGGTTGGGGAGGAAACTTTGTTTGTTTGAAAAAAAAAATCAAAGACACAAAAGCAGAAAAACAAAAAAAGCGGACCCTCATCTTTAAAGATTTTCACAGAAGCCAATCTACATACCAAAATATCTACCTGTCCAAAGTGTAATCCAATGGGAGATTCTGGGAAATTAGCTTAGTATTAATATTTTGAAGGTCCCTAATGTTCCTATCTGCAGGAAAGGTGGGAAACAGAGAAAGGTGGGAAATAGATGGACAAGTGCTCCTGGTCAGTCAAAGAATGAGTCAGCCTACTTTAAGATATGAGTAAACCAGGATTACATATCAGATTTGTACGAATTCAATCAATGCTTGTTGAAAACACTTAGTTTACTTAAAAACATGGCCTCTGTGAGGGAACAATCAGTATCACGACATTAAATGTGTTTTGGATTTCATGATGTAGACGGAACTGACCTAATCTGTGGGCTGTTATATACAAGGACAGCACTGGGGTGGGAATGAGGATTTGAATTTAGGAAGGCTTACGGATGGACGTCATCAGAAAAGCAAGCCTCTGACCCTCCTCAGCTGGAGACCAGAAAGCCCTCCTTTTACTCATACGACTCCACATCAAGCCTTGAGCAGAGAAAGTGAAAGATGATTCAATTTCCTGGGTCAGCCCATGCTCTGGGTTGCCAGACGTGACAAATTACATGTGTGAGCATTTTGGTGTGAAGTTCTGTCCACTGGGTCCAGACTGATAGTAGCAGCTCATTTAACTTGTCTCAGATGGACCTGGTACCAGGAGCAAAACGCCTGTATTTTCACCACTGAAATACCCACCTTACCCATAAACCCTTAAATCAAGGGAGAATCAGCTGTTAGCCAAGTGAACATCATAATCAGAAGGCTTATAAAAAAACCCACAAAATATAAATGAACAGGTCTAAAGGAATTTGTCTCTAGGTAATTGAAATTTGAGATTATAGATATTTTTCCTATTCTCTTTTTTCTCCTAAGTGTTTTGGAAGTTCTTCAGTTTTGGGATAAAGGGGAAGGGAAGAAATTTTGTCATTAAGTCAAAACTAACCCTTCATTTAGTCTATCTAATTTTTGTCATTTAAAAGACTTATATTTACTTAGAGATTTTCCAAACATATGGCAAAGATCTTCGTGTTTTATAAAATTCCTTGAAAACAGGTAAGTGGAGAACTGGAAAACGGATTAATCTTTTAAACTGTATTTGAAATTGCTTCCTTTCCAAAGCCAATGAACACCTTTTTTCTCTTTTTATTTTAGGTCTCTTGTTGGTCATAAGCTATAGTGCACAGTATTATTTAGAGGTGTCTGTATGAACAGAACACACACACAAATACACAGTCTCACACACACGTGCACACTAACATCCACACAGACCTCCCTTTTTGATGGCTTAAGCAGAACAAAAAGCATGCTTGTCTCATACCAAAGGGATTTCATTTACAAAAGTCAAACCCGTTATTGTCCTCTTTCTCTGTAGCCTCCCAAAGCATTTCTATCGCTTTTTCATAAAACACTGCTGCAAATAATCAAGCATGACCATTGACATCCATGAGATTGAGTTTTAGGAACCATTAAATGAGCTCACCCTCGTGGGAAGCCTCCTGCTCAGGCTGGTCTAAAGGTAATTATTCAGCAATTCCTACCTGTGGTTTAACTTGTCCCTATATAGTGTTTGAATTTCATACACTAGTAAGGTCAATTTTTTTTCCTCAGGAAAAGTCCAGCTACACATGTTTGATCCAGGACCTAAATTATAATGTTAATATACACACTGGCATTTCACCACATTCTATGTGTAGAAGTGCTGATTAAACGCACTTAAAATCTTAGATGAAAGATAGATCATAAATTATATTAAACAAAAAGGAAAGAGGAAACTCTAGGAGTGAAAAATAACGCTTAACAGATTCCTAAATGAAGGGAATTATTCCTCTTTTCATAGGTAAAGCGTTAACATCAAAACATCTGAACTACATCCACACACTATTCAAGGGCAAGAACCTGGCAGGTCCGTGTCCTGAAAAATCAACAAGCCATAACACCATCAAGTCAGACTCTGAGAACTCGCTGAAATCCAAAGTCCACATCGCCACACTGGATGTCCTCCTGAATGTTCACTCAACTGTTAGTTAAAATAATTACTGCCATTTGCCACCTCCACTGCAAGCTATGGATAGGAGGGAAACAGAACTTCCAGGGGCTGCCGGGGGTAGGAGCGTTGACGGTTATCTGCTTACACATTTTTATAACCAAATTCAAAGGCTATGTCAGCTGTGACTCAAAGCCTGAGAATTATATGTGAAATTGTGCTATACCTGGTTGCGTACAATAAACACAGAGAGAAGGGAATTTAAAGTTGGCTAAAGGAGATACTGCATCAGTTTAAAATTAGTCAATCTGAGAGGAACAAAGAGAGGGAGACAGGGAGGGAAAAAGGGAGAGGAAGTGAAAAAAAACAAAACAAAACTACATACTGTGAAATGAACAAGTTCAGTTAGAATGTTCAGGATTTGGAAAACCATAATGCCATCTGCTACTCTGGACCTCAGAACATCAGGGATCTCGTGGGCCCAGACGCTTCCATTTCCAGGAGGAAAGAAGGAACTCGCACTCCCTGGAATGCTGCCTCCATTCTGGAAGGGAGGCAACACCCCAGCCGACCCGTTTGGAATCTCTTTTGAGAACATTTGCACTGCTCACAGACGCGTTTTCCCTGGTTTAGGGAAAATTAACGGCAGGCAAAATGATTACAGCAACTAGGCAGTGAGGCAGAGCAGTGCCCCAGCCCAAGCTGCTGGGTAACTGACCCTGGCATCCAACTTGGGCTCAGGGTGTGTAGGTCCCATCATGGTGGATTAAATGAGCATTGTCCTACGGCTGGGTAAGACTTCACAATAGAGCAACACATGTTAAATGACAGCAGCCAAAACTGGCCCCACCAGGCAACTGCCCATTCATAGAACACTGTTCACAGGCCTCCACCACCAAGAAATCAATTCATTAATAATATATCAGGCTTCGCAGACAATTCAAAGAAAACAACACAAAGCTACTTGTTCAACGACTGCCTAAAGACTCAGAATTTTTCCTGGTTAAAAACTCCCCCCAAATCTAATTGATTTACTGAAATCAATATCATAGGGATGTTTATGCTAATATTTTAGTTAGTAAAAAAGAAGAAATGGAGAAAGCCTATCCACTGAACTCACTCGGTGCCACCAGGAAATAATAAGAATACAGTTTTTTTCAGCGGAAGCCAATAAAATCTGATTCTATATAACTGTGTGTTTAAAAAATTTATTTTTCCCACTTTAAAAGTGACTTTGTACATCCTTCAGGCTATCAGGAAAAACTGTGCTTTTAACTTGTTTCTTCTGTTACATTTTTTAAACTCCTTTCTTTCTCCTCCCTTCCGACAACTCATAAATATGAATTAAATATAATTATAAATGAACAGAACATTAACTTTTGGATTACTGCTGGGTTTTGGTAGAATGTTAATGTCATTTCTAAAGAAATAGTTATTACCAATAGAAAAAGTAATTACTAAAGGAATCATGGCCTTAATGCTAACCTATTTTCAACCTTCAAACCAGCCAAACTGAATTAATTTAAACATACTGGACTTTTCAACGGGAGTGTTAGATTTCTAATGGTTGCCTCACATAAAAGAGGAATATCAGTTTTCAGGCTCCCAATTATATATTTCTAACACTACGAGACACAGGTCCAGTTAACGATATTGCTGGAGGACAAGACTATCGTATATCCACTTGTATTAATTTACAAGTTTCTAATGCCTCAGTCATTAACTCACACAAGCCGCAAACATCAGGAAATCCCACATCATCAGTACCTGTTTATGCGAGTGGTTACGGTGTTAGTGACCGTGGTCAGAGCGCTGGGCCTCCACCAGTCATTGGAGAGCTCAGGCTAGCAAGTCTTGTCTCACTTTAAACTATCTGCAGTTACACGTTGTGTCAGGAACAGGCCATGCTTAGGATGCTGGGAGCAGGAGAGATGGGGGATGTTCCTTTTACTTCCTGCTAACTTCAGAAGCCAGAATTATGGCAAAGTCCCTCAGGGAAAAAAATGGATACTATTCCCTCTGGAGCTGGTTAACTTCACTTTGTGAATTCCAGAGAGATATTATTAGGCAACCATTCTCATGCCCCTACCCCTAGAGAACAGGTGCTCTGTTGACAGCCCAGCAGTTTCTCAGTTAACCTGTCCAGGAATGAGTGACTGCATGAATGAATTCTCTAAGAGCCAAAGCTTTTGTATATATAAATCTTTCTAAAAGGAGTCAAGCTTCTCCTTGCCAACATAAACAAAATATGCAGAATAGAATTCAATTCTTTTTTTAAAAACATGGAGTCATTCTTATAGACAGCAAAACTGAACTGTGTTGCAATATAGCTACGCCCTTGGGGCATGTCTGCAATGCTTTCTAAGTTGTCTTCTTTTATGGATTTTAAAATAATCTCTCCTCTTGATGCCAAAATGTTCAGCTGTCATTTTTCGGTTCCATCAAGGTCAGTTACAGTAGAACAGAAGGAGCCCTACTCTTTGACTGTCACTCAGTTTTCTCATCTGTAAAACGGAGTGCTGTGGAAAAGCAACATGACATGGGAAAACATTCTGTAACTCCTAAGGGTTAAGGATAGATTTCTGAATTTCCATAAAGGACCATATATATTAGTTAAGTACTCCTCATCATATACTCTCTATTACTTTTTGGATTTGTTTTTCTGAGATCTTGAAAAAACAAGTAGTAAGTTCTTATAATTACGCCCAAATTTCACTCAATCAATATTTATGAGTGACTACTGTACATTAGGTGCAATACCTGGAAGACAGAAATGAAAAGCCAGGGACTTAAGAGTTTAGTTGATAAACTTCTTATAACTGGGTCTGAAAGAGGAATTAATATAGTTTTGAATGAGGCGCTTGGTGCTGTCCTATGAATAGAATGCTCATCATCTTCCTGTGGGTGTGCCCCATCTCAGGGAAGACCTGACTGCCCAAGCCATGTGCTTTACCCCTGACCCCACCTCTCCACCCTCCCCTACACCCAATTACTCACCAATCCCGTTTATTCTACCTCCTAAATACCCTTCAAACGTGCTAAGGCTGTCCCAAAGCCCTCATAATTTCTGACCAGAACTATAGCTGCCTAACTGTCCCTCCCATTCCATCTTCCACAACTCTCTCAGAGTGATTTTTCTAAAGCACAAATCTGGCTCTGTTGATCCCCTACTTAAAACTCTTTTAGTCCCCCGACTGCTGCAAATGCCTTCAGGCACAGTGTATAAAGATCCCTAGAAATGTGGCCCTTGCCTCATCTCTTAATACTCTGCCAAGCGCTGAAGCCACATTGAACTCCCTGTAGGGGCTTCAAGACTCTCTGGAGCTAACTCCTACTGGCCCTTTGGGCTCCCCTTCTCTGTTGGGCCCTCTGGTACATTATCATCTCCTCTATTATCAGCTTTCTTCTCTGTGTTTCCCTAGCACCTTGTATATTTACAAATATATAATTGTAAATTTATATAGCTGCAAACATCATTAAATACCTTATTATGTGAGTAATACCCATTTATGTGAGTGGTTAACATGACAGTTGCTGTGCTCCTCTGAGAGCTCAGTCCATCAAGTCTCATACCACTTGTACTACCTGCGGTTTAGTTTAAAGTGATCTATTTATGTATGACTGTTTATGGTCTGCCTCCCTGACTCGAGTGGAGACTTTAACGGTGGCAATTGCATCTTATTCCCTGTCTCCAGTACCTAGCTCTGGGATTAATACAGGTTTACAGAATGATTGTTTGGGCTACAATGAATGGTTTTCAAACTATAATCTATGAAACTCTAAGGACTTTTATGTGGGTGCCAGGGGTGGGGTGGGGATAGGGTGATGATCTAAGCCTTCCATCCTTTAATCAAACCAGAATGGCTTCAAATTCCAAAAAAAAAATAAATTTAAAACTTGTGTGTGTCAAAGGACACCATCAATAAACTGAAAAGACAATCCATAGAAAGGGAGAAAAAATTTAAGTTTAGTATCCAGAATATGTAAAGAACTCTTACAACTCAATAATAAAAAGACAACCCAATTTAAAAATGGACAATGGAATTGAACAGACATTTCTTCAAAGAAGATATTCAAATGGCCAACAAATACATGACAATATGCTCATCATTAATCATAAGGGAAATGAATATCAAAACCGCAAGAGACTACTTCACATCCATTAGGATGATTATAATAAAAAAACCCAAAAAATAACAAGCGTTGGCAAGAATGTGGAGAAATTTGAACCCTCATAAATTGCTGGTGGGAATGTAACATGGTGCAATTGCTGTGAAAGAACAGTTTGGAAGTTCATCAAAAAGTTAAATATAGAATTTTCATATGACCCAGCAATTCTACTCCTAGGTATATATCCAAGAGAACTGAAAACATACATCCACATAAAAACTTGTACACGAATGTTCATAGCAGCGTTATTCATAACAGCCAAAAAGTAGAAACAACTCAAATGTTCATCAACTGATGAACAGATAAACAAAATATGGTATATCCACACCGTGGAATATTACTCAGCCATAAATAGTAATGAAGCAGTAATAAATGCTATGACGTGGTGTACCTTGGAAACATTATGTTAAATGCAAGAAAACAATCACAAAATGCCAGATATTGTATGGTCCAAATTATATGAAATATCCACAACAGGAAAATCCATAGAGACAGAAAGTAGATTAGTTAGTGGTTGCCAGGGATTGGAGGAAAGAGAGGAATTAGGAGTGACTGTTAACAAGTGCTGGGTTTCTTTATGGAGTGATGGAAATGTTCTGGAACTGAGTGGTATACTTTAAAGGAGTGAATTTTATGTGAATTATATTTCAATAAAAAAATTTCAAAGGAAAAAAGGAAAGAGAAATGAATTTCTCTATGATGGCCTCTGTACTTCACTGCTGTGTTATAGGACAGAGGTCCTTTTCAGCTGGATATAATGGGCCTCAGTGGAAGAAAAGATAAACTTAGACCACATTCCATTTTGTGTAGGACTAGCCCTGCTAAAAAAATCCATATTTAATTTACTTCAAGGAGCATTTCCTGAGCTCCTACTTGGGCCATGATCTTTACCAGGTGCTGGGATAAATCCTCATGCTGGATGACTTCATGGTCTACTGGGAGGCAAACTCACCAACTAAATTTGACTCGGTGTGACTAACAACTATAACACAGCTTTGTAAACAATGATACGCTGAATTCCGCTCACACTGGGCGGGAGTGTGGTAGGACAGAAGAGGTGGAGAGGTAACAGAGACAGCTTCAAAGAGGAGATGAGGTTTGACCTGTGGGCCTTTGAGGATGCCTAGGCATTTACAAAGTGAAAAAGAGGAGAAGGCCGTTCCAAGCCGGAGGAGTACCACCATAGGTGTGAAACTGTGGGGCAGCTTTGAAGACTAATGACTGACCCAAAGTGAGGCTGAAAAAAATACGCAGGCGTCTTAAATGCTGTGTTAAGAAGTTTAGATATTACCCTATAGGCAGGGGGATCCCTGGAAGGGTTGACAGGTTGAGATCTGTATTTTTTAAAAGACAATTCTGTGGGGCTGGCCCCATGGCTGAGTGGTTAGGTTCACGCGCTCCGCTGCAGGTGGCCCAGTGTTTCGTTGGTTCGAATCCTGGGCGCGGACATGGCACTGCTCATCAAACCACGCTGAGGCAGCGTCCCACATGCCACAACTAGAAGGACCCACAACGAAGAATATACAACTATGTACTGGGGGGCTTTGGGGAGAAAAAGGAAAAAAATAAAATCTTTAAAAGACAATTCTGTGCTGAATAATAGTCCAATGTATGGATATACCACATTTTGTTATCTATCCATCGGTCTATGAATATTTGAGTTGTTTCTATGTTTTGGCTGTTACGAATAATGCTGCTACAAACATTCGTGTACAAGTTTTTATGTGGATGTACGTTTTCAGTTCTCTTGGTGGTGGAGAAACAAGGCAGAGAGAAAAGCTTAGACATTTTTAACAACGCAGTAACAAAGCAGACTCTTCTCTCCTCTTCCTCCCTTCCCCAGTCCTAGGTTTTCTCATCCCCTTCTTCATACCTCTCTCTTCTAGAACAGAGATGCTGGCTGCCTCCTGGTTCACCCGGCTCATGTGGAGGTGCTTGGCTGTGTGATTAACCTCCTTCCTCTTATCCACTGAGCTGCCAGGTGCGGGCTGGCATCAAACGCTGCTTCCTTCCAGCATTGGACAGGTTTGCTGGCATTTCTAGTGAACATCAGAGGAGCCACGTCTAAGAGTCTACGTGAGGCCTCTCGTGAGTGCAGGTGTTTGGTGCGGAGGACTAGTGTCCCCATTCATAATGACTCTTGTTAGTACCACTGTAATGACGTGCATATGCCAGCCAGGCAGATAAAAGCCAGGCTCTCTTATGTCTTCATTAAGTTTTATGAGTAAATAGAGTCATACTAACTCACAGAAGGCATCTACTTTTATAAATGGAATTTTGTAATGATGAGCTGTTAAGTATGTTTTTGGCCAAGAGAGTCTGTTCTCAACTTAAGCAAGTCCACTTTACTCCTCCTCATCATTGAGGACCCAAAGTCAGGCCCCACAGCAACACTCACCCCTTACTTTCTCCTCTTCTTGCCCATCACTCAGCTGGTCACTTCCTTTCTGTCATCCTTCCCGCGACCGCCACTGTGGCATTCCTGTCAATCTGCTTTTCCTAGCTACAGACCTTACAGAGAAAGCCAGCATCTCTCCCACCTCCCACACTGGGGCACAAAGGTCCTCTTCTTAGAGCTGTGGCTTGTCATGGCTCTACCTGTCTATCGGCCTGGAACCCTGGCATTGTCACAGCGATTCCACTATCTTGATGGTGTCATAACCAAGAAACTGTTACCTAATCTAAGGTCACAAAGATTTACATCTATGTTTCCTTTAAAGAGCTTCATAATTTTAGCTCTTACATTTAGGTCTTTGATCCATTTTAATTTTTGTGTATGACGTGAGGGAGGGGTCCAAATTCATTCTTTGCATGTGGATATGCAATTGTCCAGCATTATTTGTTGAAAAGACTATTCCTTTACCATTGAACGGTCTTGGCATCCTCTCAGAAAACAAGTGACCATGGATATATGGGTTTATTTCTGGACTCTCAATTCTATTCCTTTTTTTTTTTTTAAAGATTTTATTTTTTTCCTTTTTCTCCCCAAAGCCCCCCGGTACATAGTTGTATATTCTTTGTTGTGGGTCCTTCTAGTTGTGGCATGTGGGACGCTGCCTCAGTGTGGTTTGATGAGCAGTGGCATGTCCGCGCCCAGGATTCGAACCAACGAAACACTGGGCTGCCTGCAGCGGAGCGTGCGAACTTAACCACTTGGCCACGGGGCCAGCCCCTCAATTCTATTCTATATGTCTATTCTTAGGAACTTGTTCAATCAACAGTGTTTTGTTTTAAAGATTGGTACCTCAGCGAACAACTGTTGCCAATCTTTTTTTCTTCCTTTTTCTTTTTCTCCCCAAATACTCCCAGTACACAGTTGTATATTTTAGTTGTGGGTCCTTCTAGTTGTGGCATGTGGGACGCCGCCTCAGCATGGCCTGATGAGTGGTGCCATGTCCGTGCCCAGGATCTGAATCAGCGAAACCCGGGGCTGCTGAAGCAGAGCACATGAACCCAACTGCTCAGCCACGGGGCCGGCCCCTAATCAACAGTTTTTATTTCTGGATTTTCTAGGCTTTTCTATATATAATATTGTGTCATCTGCAAATATAGTTTTACTTCTGCCTCTTCAACTTGGATGCCTTTTCTTTTTCTTGACTAACTGCCCTGGGTAGAACCTCCAGTACAATGTAGAATAGAAGTGGCAAGAGTACACATCATCCTCTTGCTCCTGATCGTAGAGGGAAAGCTTTCAGTCTTTTACCATTAATTATGATACCTGTGGGTTTTCAGTAGATGTCCTTTATCAAGTTGTGGAAGTCCCCTTCTCTTCCAAGTTTTTTGAGTGTTTTTAACATGAAAGGGTGTTAGATTTTGTCAAGTGACTATTGAGCTATCATGGGACTTTTCCCATTATTCCCATTATTCTACTAATATGATGTAATACATTGACTGATTTTTGTATGCTGGACCAACCTTGCATTTCTGGGATAAATCCCATTTGGTCATGACATATTTTTTTTATATACTTCTGCATTTGATTTGCTGGCATTTTCTTGAGGATTCTTTTTTTGTTTTGTTTTTTTTTTTTTTTTTGCTGAGGAAGATTTGCCCTGAGGTAACATCTGTTGCCAATCTTCCTCTTTTTTGTGTGCATGAGGAAGATTGGCCCTGAGCTAACAGCAGTGCCCATCTTCCTCTATTTTGTACGTGGGTAGCCACCACAGCATGGCTGACGAGTAGTGGAGGTCTGGACCTGGGATCTGAACCCACAAACCCGGGCTGCTGAAGTGGAGTGTGCCAAACTTAACCACTACACCACAGGGCCGGCCCCTCTTGAAGATTTTTGCATCTATACTGATAAGGGAAATTGGTCTGTAGTCTTCTTTTCTTGTGAGGTGTCTGTTTGGTTTTGGTATCAGGGTAATAATGGCTTCACAGAAGAAGTTAGGAAGTGCTCCCTCTCTATTTTCTGGAAGAGTTTGAGAAGGACTAGTGTTAAAAGTTTAAGCAGTTGGTAGAATTCACCTGTGAAGCCATATGATCCTGGGCTTTCCTTTGTGGGAAGATTTTTTAAAAATTTATTTACTTGTTATAAGTCTACTCAGATTTTGTATTTCTTCTTGAGTCAGTATTGATACATTGTTTTTCTAGGAATTTATCCATTTCATCTAGGTTATCTAATTTGTTGGCATACAATTGTTCATAGTATTCCCTTATAACTCTATTTCTGTAAGGTTGGTAGTAAGGTACCTGCTTTTGGTCCTGATTTTAGCCATTTGAGTCTTCCACCTGTTTTTTTTTTTTTTTTTTGGTCAATCCAACACAGGTATGTCAATTTTGTTGATTTTTCAGAGGACCAACTTTTGGTTTTATTGATTTTCCCTGTTGTTTTTCTATTCTCTATTTTGTTTATTTCTGCTCTAATTTTATTATTTCTTTCCTTCTGCTAGCTTTGAGTATAGTTTACTCTTCTTTTTCTAGTTTAAGGCAGAAGATCAGGTTACTGATTTGAGTTTTTTGAGGTTTTTTTTTGGTGAGGAAGACTGGCCCTGAGCAAACATCTGTTGCCAATCTTCCTCTTTTTGCTTGAGGAAGATTGTCCTTGAGCTAACATCTGTGCCATTTTTCCTGTATTTTCTATGTGGGATGCCACCACAGCATGGTTTGATGAGCAGCGTGTAGGTCCACACCCAGGATCTGAACATGCAAACCCCAGGCTGCTGAAGTGGAGTGCACAAACTTCACCACCATGCCACTGGGCCAGCCCCAAGATCTTTCTTCTTTGTTTTTGAAGATTGGCCCTGACCTAACATCTGTTGCCAATCTTCCTCTTTTTTTTTTTCTCCCCAAAGTCCCAGTACATAGTTGTATATCCTAGTTGTATGTCCTTCTAGTTCTTCTATGTGGGGCGCCGTCTCAGCATGGCTTGATGAGTGGTGCTATGTCTGTGCCCAGGATTCAAACCGAAGAACCCTGGGCTGCCGAAGAGGAGTGCATGAACTTAACCACTATGACACTGGGCCGGCCCCCCTTTCTTCTTGTATAATGCAGGCATTTACAACTAAAAATTTCCCTCTGAACACTGCTTTCACTGTATCCCATAAGTTTTGGTATACTGTGTTTTCATTTTTGCTCATCTCAAAGTATTTTCTAATTTCTCTTTCAATTTCTTCTTTGTCCCATTGATTATATAGCAGTGGATTATTTCCACATATTTGTGAATTTTCCAAATTTCCTTCTGTTATTAATTATCTGTTTTCAACCTCCGGGATCCCTTGGCTCCTTGGCCATCTGTCTATTCAGTCTCCATACTCTGTAAATGCCACTGTCCTCTATCAAAGCCCTGTGTTCACCTCCTTGGGAAGCCTTCTTAGAGTAAGCACGTGAGATAAACTCTTCATCAGACCTCCCTAGATGTTCTAATAGAGTGCTATGTCATGCCATCCCTGACACCAAATCCTTCTCCCTTTCTAGCCACACCAGGGAAGAACAATCGGTATATCTGAATTATTCAGCTAGCATCTTAGACAATTAAGCCCACTGTTTGTCTGTACACTTGGCCCAATTGTAGGCCATTACCGACCACTAAAAGTTTGTGCTTATATTTCAGAATCATTTTGGTATTTTACAAATCTTGTAGTTCTTACTAAGAAATCAACACTTTCATGTAGAAGATATTCCTGATTGGGTATAAAACATGACTTATATGAATCCACTTTTACTAGTAAAATGAATAAATAAACAGAAGCATAAATCAGGGATTTGCTAATTGTCCTGCTGAGCACCTACAGATGTTAGATAGAAATTTATTTTTAGTTGTAATATGCTTGAAACATATATATAGTCAGAGTAATAATCCATTTCCTGGTTGTCATATTTCAGACAACCTGAACATTCTGAAACACATCTGTGAACTCAAAAATGGTTCACAACAAAGTTTCAAGTCCTTCTGCCTGACATTTACTTTTTTCCTTTCTTATTTCTTTTTTTTTTTGAGGAAGATTAGCCCTCAGCTAACATCTGCCACCAATCCTCCTCTTTTTGCTGAGGTAAGATTGGCCCTGAGCTAACAACCATACCCATCTTCCTCTATTTTCTATGTGGGATGCCTGCCACAGCATGGCTTCATAAGTGATACAAAGGTCTGCACCCAGGATCTGAACTGGTGAACGCCGGGCTGCCAAAGCGGAATGTGTGAACTCAACCGCTGCGCCCCTGGGCTTGGCCCTCTATTTTTTTCCTTTCTTGACCTGACAAACTTTTACTCATCCTTTAAGACCAAGCTTAAATGTCACGTTCCCTGAGGGGCCTCTCCCAATCCACTCACAGAACAAACCTTCTCCTGGCAGAACAAACTCTCCTGTCTCTGGGTTAAATGGTATGCACCCTACACTGAACAACAATTATTCATTTCTGTGTCATATCTTTTCCAAGGCTTTGGACTACTTGGGGGCAGGCCCAAGGGAGAAGTCCCCACTTCAATCTTTGCAATTCCCAGCATGCACCTCAATCCACTGATGGCCCCCACTAGCTGGCTCCAGCCAGCCTGGGACTGGGGACTTAGATATCACTGCTGTATTCCCACTGGCCACATCCCCAGTGTGGCCAGCCCCTTGTTGCTAGGCAAACTGGGAGCTCAGGCACCAGGGGAAGTGTTAGATGGCTACATAGCCTCCTGAGTCCCAGCACATTGTGTTGGCCCAGGATTTGGGGCTGTGCTTCTGCTTTTCTACCCTGACTCAAAGACCTAGTCTGCAGTTGGCCTGGGTGCTTTGCCCAGAAGCTCAGTTGTGTCTAAGCTTGGGGGCTGTCCTGATCATGGCTGGTCCAACTTGGGCTTGCATATAGTGGGCACTTTTCATAACTATCTGTTGAATGACTGAACATAAGCCCACCTATTTTACTTCAGTAAGGAGGGCTTCAAGCCTCTGTCTCTCTTCTCAGATGAGTGTGTTTGACCTTACACATACCACTTGGGTATCTGATTTCATTTGGCATCTTCTAGTTTTGCCAGGGTCACTATCAGGAGTGGAAAGACTGAAGACAGATGGTCAGGTCACTGGGGCAGCAGGCAGTCACTGACAAGAAAGGGGAGTGACCATAGGAAACAGCGGCGATCACAAGAGAACATGGGAAAAGTACCAAGCAGATTAGCACAGCCATGTAGGGCCCTTTTGCCTGGGAGCAAACGGCTCTATACATCTCAAGAGGCGCATGCACATCACTGAGAGCCAAGGCCAAACATACTGGCAAAATGGTTGGTAAAATTCAGTGAAAGAACAAGGCAAGCCCCACACAACTCTATAGCCCTGGAGGGCATCAACACATCAAAGTTTAGTTCAGTCCCATTTTCAAAACAAGGACCTGAGTCATCAAGAAAAGGTTAAATGATAGTCACTATACTCTATCAACAGGCTGCCAACAGCAAATACATTTTAGAAACATTTCTTTCCAAAAATGCAAATTTTCTCATTGATGTTAGAGCTTAAAGTAGTAAATATCAGTTATGTAGACCATAAGGGCCACCTTATTCCCCAAAGATATCAGATAGCTAAGGCATCACAGCACTCAGAGGCAGGCAGGGACCTAGAGAGGGCCTGTTACACAAGGGTGTTAAAGTAAGAAGTTCTTTTGAGAGAACTCGGAGGCATCAGGTGGTGTCTTTAAGACATCACTCATATCCCAAGTTAGCCAGGTCCAAACCAGATACTCCACTCACTCCAAACTCCACCCACCACAATTAAAGTGGATTGCCCAGATTTCTGATTGGAGCTTGATTCTCCTGTTACCTCAGCTACCCTTCCAGTTCCCATTCTGTGGTTCCAGTTTCATGTTCATGATTCTCACTCCTCTGTGTGAATTTTGGTGTCTTCTATTTGGACACCTGGTGGCTGACTCTGGCTTTGTCCCACGATTCCACCTCCTGACTCCCAGACTGGCTCTGACGTCCACTTCTGGCCACTCTAGGGCTGCCTCCTGCCCACTTGTCTTGTTTTACTACTTCCTCACCCTTTGTCAGGCCATGCCAGGAGGTCAAGTGCATCCACATAATAATGAAGTATGTTACACTGGGCTTTGCTCAGCTATTTTGTACATGACTCCAAATACTCCATCTTGTTTGAATTAGGGGTGGTACTTTTTGATCTGACTTTAATAGAAACAGTACATACTATCAATAGATATCCATTCCACAATCAGGTACGTCCCACTCCCAAGGAGTAAAATGGCTCAAATCCTGGCTGGTTATATGCACTCAGGAATAGAAGCCCTAAAAGTCAGATGCAAATGAAGACAGACAGTTAATTGCCTTCTGGGCTCCAGGTCTGGGCAGACTTAGCCCTAAAAAGCCATTACAGAAGACGTTCTTAAACTTTAATTTGCAAAGAGTGACCTGGGAAGCCAGTAAAATGAAGATTCCTGGGCTCCACCCCTAGAAAGTCTAATTTAGTGATCTGGGTCCAAGAATCTGCATTTTTAACATGAGCCTTAGGTAATTCTGATGCAGTTAGTCCTTTCTCCCTTTGAGAAACACAGTATCACAGCAATGAGAAATCTGGCAAACACGGGATAAACACAGTAATTAAAGGACCCCTCAATCCTTTCTTACCTAGAAGCTATGGTGCACCTTGCCTAAGGCAGGTCATCTGGCCAACTCTTTCCTAATATTCTTACTACTGAACATCAGCTCAGTTCTAAGACCAACTTATGTTTGTTTTAGTAATGACAATGTGAAGTTCCCAAGTTTCCATAAAGAAGATATTTTAATATGTTTTTAGTGTAAGTGGGAATAGGTGTCTAAATTATATTTTTCTCTCAAATGAGGAAGAAATGTTAAAAAAAACACCCATTTAAATTACATGCTGTTGTCCTTCATCACATAGGCTTTCCCTCCTTAGACAGAACATCTCGCTACAATAATTTCAAAAGTCTCAGGATTTTGCCCAAATAAGTAAAATATTTTAAATTTAATAGCAATCACTGCTACTTTAAATAAGACATGGAAACATCCATTTCATGCAGAAATCCTTCAAATTAGCTCTCTAGTAAAATATATATTATTGGTGAAGAGTGTCTGCACCCGAACATTTGATGCCAGGAGCCTGGCAGGCAGAGAACAGCAGAGTCCAGGAGCAGGGCAGGCTGTGCCTTAGACCGGGAGGGCCAGGTTTCTCTGGGCAGGTCCCTAAGCAATCCTGGAGGGGGACCTCAGGAAAATCAGTTTAATTGGGAGGATTCTGATGTGGATAGGATGCTTTTGGAATCTAAGATGACAGAAGATGTTGATGAGCTGTTAGATCCAGGAGGCCTGTCTGATATTTGAGAAAATGGGGCCTCCATTTGTTTCAGGACGATGCCTTCATTTTTGCACTAACATGGTTTATGGCTTGCAGGGGATATATGGACTGACTGATGCAACCATTAAGGATGTTAGAGCCCCATTCTTACTATTATTGTGATATGTGTACACATTTGCTTTTTTCCTAGGAGGATCTTTATTTTTTCTCCCAAAACTCATAACTGGTTATACAGATGTTTAATTGAGAGGAATAATTATGAATTACGATTTGTTTTTTTCTTTCAAACTTTCCTATCTGAATCATTCATCGCCTTCATTACAAGTGTTTTAAATATTGTAAAATTAAAGTTTAAAAAAAACCAATGCTAGTAGGTAAGCCCAAGCCCAGAGAAACTCAGTTTTTAAACATTAATGTTTCTTAATTGAGAGTCTTCTGTACTATAAGACTGCTAATTTATAGAAAAAAGGAATTTAAGTCAGAATCAGAAGTAGAAAAAGTTGACTGAGAAAGAAATGAAGGTAGATTAACTCCATGAAGTCGAAGGGACAGTGGAGCTCCACCGATCAGGGTGACCAGAGAGACGACAACTTTAAAATGGGAGAATACTAGTTAAAAGCACAAAAAGTTAGGAGTCTATTCTGGGGGAAATGCCTAATTAGGAAATTAAAGCTGAACTGTTGAGCTAGAGCTTTTGAACACTCTTATCACTCTGATATGCTCTGGGTAAATAAAGCAAGGAAGACAAATTTTACCCAGCTTGTGTGTGCTATTCAACTCTGACCCTTGCCTACTGAATGACTTTAAATATCTGTTATGGAAAAAAAATGATACCACTTTCATTTCCAGCTCCATCCCCATCTGGCCAGGGAGAGGATAAATTAATATTATCGTGTTTTGTCTTTAGGGCTTCTGACACCCCCAAGGACCAGCCCGTGGGACAGTCTGTTTTGGCAGGGATTCTCAGGCAGAATCAGAAGAGCAGGATTCAGGACAAGGCCAGTTCACGTAACACAGCTCAGAGGCATACAACACAACTTGCTCCAAGGATGTTGGGCATTGTGCTTCATTAGGAAACAAAATATAAGCTTTCCACACCATTAGGAATGACTTTAGGAGTGAAAGCACATAAGACGATGCCTCACCTCATCAACAATGCACTGCAGAAGCTGGAGAGGCTGCGATGGGGAAGAAGAGAGGAAAAAGTATTAGCCTCTATGCAATATCCTTACAGTGGAGTGGAAAGAAAAAATCATTAATGCAATAAAATACAGCAAGATTAATCAACAACAGCAAACTCTTATAAAAACATCGACGCTCAGGATGTTCTATTATTTCTAATGGTACCTAATCTAATACAGGCAGTTAAAGGTTTGCATTTTCTTCAAAATGCAATTTGCTAAGTTTAAAACAAGGCATTCAAGCATGCAAAGGAAGCAGCCATCAGGAAAAAGAAAAGTGAATTTTTTTCTGAACTCATAAAGCTTACCATTAAAGATCCCTGGTTTTTCTGAATCTGAAAAAAGGCAATATGTAATTAGCATGTCATAATCAAAATGACTCACTTGGACACATTATGATCACTGAGAGAAAATTATTGCATTGCTGGTGGCAATTTGTGGGCATGTGTTAACACAATTTACATAATGAAAATACACAAATGTTAATAGCTCGCTTCTCATTTATAGGCGAAAGTCAGCAGAATGTTAATTTCACACAACACTTTTTAGTACCCTCCAGGTTGTATTAGAATAGGGAGAAAAACCATAATCCATTTCAAAAGGCTGTTTACGATTCAGATATAAATAATGTTTTATATTGCTAGATTGTGAACACTGGGCTTAATGTTGCAATCATTGCTAATGTTATGAAGCTCACTCTTTTTAAATTAAAAACCGATTTATTTAAAATTGAAATTAAATCATAGTCAGAAATTAGAATTTTGGATTCCTGCCAGTGTCTGCTCACAATCCCCTATTTTGTGAAGAAAACTTTAATTATGTGGTTGAAGTATCTGCCTCTAACTCAGGAGTGGGGTGAAGATTCCACCTTTTCCAAAGTTCCTTCAGCCTGTTTCCAGGGCAGCAATGCTCTCTGGGAAAATCAAATCCATGCAAGTTTTACACTGTTTTTCAGGGGATAAAAGCAGAAAGTTAAGCATGCCTGTTCTGAAGGCCGGCTGCTCACAAATCTAACACCAGTAAACCATATCTCTTAGAAAGGTACTAAAATGTGACACCAAATTAATAAAACATCTACTTAGCAATTAAAGTATTAAACACTTCAATGACTCCCTTCCCCCCGAAAAATGCCTACGGTTATCATAAACTCAATGAGAATGGAGTCCAGGTACTCAATTTCCTAAGAAGAAAAATTTCAGGAACCAAATACAACTACTGAGGGGTCAGTTGTTTGCTGGAATAACTGAGCTCCAACCAGCTGGGAAAATAAGGGAAAATAGTAATAGTCCCTAATATGTTTTCAATGGTGCTTTTAAAAGTTCCTTCACATACACATCCTCATGTGATCTGCACCAGCCCTGAGGTTGGCAGGGATCATCACCTCTATTCTATGATGAGAAAACTGGGCCTCCCAGAGGATGGTGCAGGCCCAAGGCCTCAGGAACAGGCTATGGTTGAGCTGGGGTTTCTCCCATGATCCTTTTCCTCCAGCTTCTGCATTGTATCTGCTTACAAGCACGGCATTATTTAAAAACAATTGGATTTGCATATATTTATACTTGGCATGATGAAGTTGATAAATGATCAATTTTGGCATATGGGCTCTTTTCACATAGAATATAAGCTGCTCAAGGGCAGCAGCTATCTTTTTGTATTTCTTCTGCATCCACATGGCTGATCAGCAGACCCTTCCACCTCGTGCTTGAGTGTTTTAAAAAGTGCTTTCCCATGTTATCATCTCAGCTGAACACAGTGCCCACTCACAGCTGCTCCTGGCTCCTCAGCACCCACCTCCCCAGCCACCACTCCCTGAAACCTGTCCCAGGATGACTGGTTCTTCGTCTACTTTGACAGCTCCTACTTAAAGCTGTCCAGAATTACTGCTGCTTCCTGTTTCTCTAGCCAATGAGTACTTCTGGATAAGGCTCTGCAGGTAAAGATTTACATTAAAAAGGAAGACAGAGCTGTTACTACCACCCTGGAGTGGTTAAAGATTTTAGTAACAAGCCATACAGCCGGGTGGCATAGTGGTTAAATTCGCATGCTCAGCTTCAGTGGCCTGGGGTTCATGGGTTCAGATCTCAGGCATGGACCTACACACTGCTCATCAAGCAATGCTGTGGCAGCGTCCTGCATAGAAAATAGAGGAAGATTGGCACAGATGTTGGCTCAGGGCCAATCATCTTCACCAAAAAAAAAAGAAAGAAAAAAAAAGAAAATCTTGACCATCCCAGGTAACTTCTCCTATGATACAAGATGCCTTTGGCGTTTGCTTACATTTTTTTCAAGACCACGTGGGATACTCCCCACCCCCACCTCCCACATCCTTAGTAAGATGTATCTACTTCAACAGGAGGGTTGTTTATAATGAACAAATCCATTTTTTACATCAAAGAGAATGTTTTTCACAAATTTTCAACAGTTAGGGGGATTACAACATTCTCTGAGGAAAACATGCAGTGAACATTCTGAGTAAGATGTTTCAAAATGAATTTAGGAATGGATTGTGAGACATTGCTACCAGTAACAGGAGCTGTGTGAACCAAATGGACTGACGGGAGGACACTTCCTCAAGAAAGGAGATTTTAGAGAATGTCTCCACTCTGTCCTATTCTGTGGATTAAAAGCATGGTTTAAGACAAATCTGCAGTATTTTAATGCTTCCTCTTCACGACAAGAAAGGGAGAAACGGCAATATCAAAGTCTTTTTCTTATGATCTTATAACTACACTGTTTTACCCATGTTTTTAAAGAGAGATGTTGTTACCAGGTTTTATTACACAGTTTTGATAGCAACATATTATAAGAAATCATCTTCATAAATTTTGTATTAAGGTAGCAGTGCCAGTACCTGAAATTGATTCAAAATGCTTAAGATACTCAATTACCTTTTAACACTGTTACACAATGCGGTGACTTATATCTTCTATTTCACAAGAATTTGATGATGCAACATCATTGTAATTGATTCATTTTCTCAATTAAATAAAGCTACTGTGCTTTTCTTTATATAAATGCCACATAGACCATAGAGTTAGATGTATTATCTCCTTTCTCTGTCTCAGATATATTGCCTTAAAGGATATATTCTGTTCCTCTGTTAATTCCACCAGAAAATTTAACGCCACAGTCATATTTTTCAAATTCTGAACTGCCATGTACTCAACTGTATTTATATTAGGCATATTTTTCACGGCTAAACTCTTTGTTGTTTACCTTTTTCAAGATCACATTACTGTACAGGCACAGCAACCATAAAACAGATCCAAACAAAGTCAACCTCCAGTCACTGCCTTTGCTTTTGCACACAGTTCATGAAAAAGTGAAGCCCCTAGTTTTATAGCACATTAAAGTGGTACTAAGGGTACTCAATATAAAATCTTAGCTTTGTGAATGCCTCTCTTTATTCTGGGTCTGCCTTCCAAACGCCGAGCTGTGGGAGCAGAGTTCAGAGGAACACAATAATGTTGTTAGGGCTGACGTATTGCCTGCCCTTCACAACATATGAAATGCTGTTTACAACTAACTTGTCCAAGTCCACATTCTTGCTGGTACATTTTGCTTGTGTTGAGTTTTCTATGTCTAACTAATATTTTTGGACAATAACAGAACAATCATTGCTCCAGTCATACATTTTGCTAATCAGTCTCTAGAACTACTAGCATTTTGATACACTAATTAGATGAATCTCTTCCCTCTTCTGGGCATAGCTTTTTCTTTCTTTCATCAGCTGTTAGGTCCAAGATTTTAAGCCACACTAATAGTGGATAGTTTTGCCTCATCCTGATATAAGACAGACCTTTATGTGTTTAAATGTGGAAGAATGACTTTATAACAGGCAGGCATAAATATCAGTTAGGTCTTAGAGTATTATAGAAGTAACATTTTCGTATATTTCCTTGCAAGGACCATAGAGTTGGCAACTAGAAAAGCTCCTATAACATGACTTATGACTTTGGAAAATGATCCTGGACAGGAAATTGCCAATGCAGAAGTTTGCTTGTAGGGCCTCAACTATTTAGGTAATGGCTCTGGTGATACAAAGCAACTCTGGAAGTCTCACATTATGCTTCCATCTCTGTAGAGGTACTTTTTACACACAGTGGTAAAACAGACCTTGCTACCAGCCCTTTCACATTATATTCAGAAGCACAATCAGAAAACTAAAATGAATCCACCTATGTAACTTAGAGAAGACACCAGCTATAGCTTTCATTTTCTCTTTTACTCTCTGAAATTATGGCTTGCCCTGCAGCTCTTGTCTGAGAGATTTATGTGTGACCTAGGTCAGATCTTCCAATATCAGTTGACAAATTTTCTCTTTACATATTTACTGCTTTTCAAGCTTGTGTTATTTTCTCTTAAATAGAAAAAAGAAATAGAAAATTAAATCATATGGTTGGAATTTTTAGAGAATATCTTTTTTATTTGTCGTGCTACTGGCATCACATTCTAGCTATCGATGTTGAATTCTTCATTTTTTAAAAAACTTCTAATTTTAGGAAGTGTGGCTATTTTGCAAAGACTCTCTTTTCAAATCAGTTGCATTAAGCAATAACCCTGGCTAAATATAAACAGAGATTATGGTAGGTTGAGACTTCCATATTCTAAATGAAGAATAATGACCTAAAGAATTTTTGAAATGGAAGGGACCTCAGAGATCTAGTGCAATCTACTCATTCTGCTGTTAGGGACACTGAGGCTCCAAGGGAGCAGTGCCCAGGGTCACGGATAGAACCTGGCCTAGAAGTGGCTGCTGATTCAGGAAGCTGCCTAGTGTAGGGAAAAGACACCAATGTCAGAGTCAGAAAGACCCCTGGAATTCCAGCCAGACCCCACGGCTTCAGAAGCTCCCTGCCTTCTCTAGGCTCAGGACTTTTGTCTACAAAGTGAAGGCAGGAGCTAGAGGAGGCCAACGGTTCCTCCAAGGTGGAGCTTCTCATCCAAGTGCCAGGATTGTCTTCCTATCTGAGGGAAAACTAGTTCCAGCGTTCAATCTAATTTTATCTGGCACTGTTGTTAGGTGCTAAAACTTCGGGACGCACCACCTCCAATCCATTATTACTTGTGAAAACAAAGTGCCCAAATCTCAGAAAGCCTTCAAGGAGAGGAAAAAAAAAATTCACTTCCACATGACCACAAACTGAACACACATTACTGAGTATTACTAACTTAAAATAAGATTTCCCAAACAAAGGAGTGCTTTTCAAAAAGGAATAGAACAAAATTTACTCTAGCTAACTAAAAATGGGAATTTTAGCAAACTGATATTTTAGATACTGAACACATTATGAGACAAAATAAATGAACAATATATACTATTTCTAATAATATAAAATGAACAGGTATAATTCACTTATGCCATCCTATCTCCTCTATTCATCAGCCTCTGTCTTTGTTCAAGTTGTTATCATGCCTGTGAGTCTATTGGTGTATCTTGGATAGAACAAAAACAAAAAATTAAGTCATAAGACTTATTTAAGCAAAAATAAACGACAAAACAAAAATAAGTCATAAGAGGGTTTAGCAGGGACCTACTAAACAGGGCATAAGAATGACTGGTTCTCACCGATTGGGAATCACTATAATTCCCACATTCAAAGATCCACTTACTGGCACCTTCTCTCTGCCCCACATCTCAAATTCCAGCCAGGGTGCTGCATTCAGGAGGGACCAGTTTCGAAGAGCTGAAACTAGATGTCCCTGAGTTTAACAAACAGCTGGGTGGGAAAGGAAGGTTCGGAGATGCCTAGAGGAGGGCACAGCTCAGATGGGACCCGACAGAAAATCATCACAGCCATAAATTAGATCACTTGGCTCTTACTGCTTCCCGAGTATCAAGGACAATGCATTTTCACACAAAATACAACAGCTGGAGCATCAAGGTATGGCATAACATTATTCATTTGCTGGATCTGCCAGTCAGTGAGCAGAAAAGAAAGGACCTGATTGCCAGTCTATACTCTTTTTTCCCTTTTGTATTTAAAATTGACACAGCTCATGTCCTACTCCACATAGGTATATAGGAGCCTTAGTAAATCATCCTCTGGGCAAATGTAAGTTTTAATATTTAGACCTGAATTTTGTGAGAAAAGCAGAGGCTTAGAAACCGCAATTCAAAATGATCAATGTGAATTACAAAATTAACTTTTTCTCTAATGGTATGAGGTCTGGCCAACGAGTCCATTAAACATTTTCCTTTTGAAGATGATTTTAGACATTTGCTGTATCCAACTTTTCCCTTTTCTTTTTTCCAAAAAAGAGTGGTCTTATTTCAAAATCTAGTTTAAGAATATTAGTTATGTGTGTATGGGAACTGGGGGAAGATGTTGCTTTTTCTGAGAAAAGGCCGGTTGACCATATTCTACTTTTTAAGGTCAAATAAATCTGCTATAGCAAAAGTTTTTTTAATGCATCAAAATGTTTGAAAGGGTTTTTTCTGGACCATCATTTAGTTTGCATCTCTATTAGCTTAAGTCCTCCCCACGACACAGAATCCAGAACGATGTTAGATGTCACCAAGTCCAACTCCTTGCCCTATAAAGAAATCCTCTTTATCATATTCCTGACAGGCAGGCATCCTGCCTTGGCTACAAGACTTTCAATGATGGATTCCAATTATTCTATCTTGGGTAGCTTAAATTGTTAGAAAGTTCTTTCTTATTTTGAGTCCAAACGTGTCTTCCTATAAGATGTGCCCGTGGTCTGGAGCTGCGGGCGATCAGGTCTAACGGCAGCTTTTTACAATCTGCAGACAGCTATCATGTCCCCATGATGTCTTTTGTCCTGAATGAACACTTCTCCTCCTGTGACCACTGCTATGTGTGGTTGCCCTCTATCCTCGCCTTCTATTAATGATGATGCTCTAACAACATCCCCTGCCCCCAAGCAGCCTGTGTGCTTCCTGGGAAGATGACTTTACCCCCAGCTTTACGGGTGGGGCAGATGGTTCAGGCTTAACTAGTCAGCATCATCTAAATCCCCTGGGCACAGGGAGTTAAACTGTCCAATCAAAATGAAGCCTAGGGCCTCTGGTTGCCTGTGGGGAAAAGAGATCTGCTTAAAGCAGGTCGCCCCAGGAACTCCAACAGCCATTCTTGGTTTGTGAAGGGAGAAGATTACTTAGAGCCAAAAGTAACTTGTTGGATCAAGTTCTACCTAAAACTAGTAATACTTGGCTTTTCGGTCCTGCCATTTAACAAACTCTCCTTGTGGTTGAGGCAACTTTGAGTTGGGTTTTCTGCTACCTGAACGAGAAAGGTGCCTGGAAGGACCCAGGCAGGATTTCACTTTCTCCACCACCACAGTCACCTTTCTCTGAAAGTGGTGCCACATGTGTACCTTCCTCATAAAGCATGAGGCCCACACCTGAACAAATACCTGGATGGACTGGTTTACATCTTCTTGTTTTGGACACTATACACTATTTAGAAGAAACTCATGGAGGCAACAAGTGCCTTCACATTTTTTTATAGCCATATCACAGAGTTGGCTCAACTGAGAAAAAGAGAGAAGGACATAATCTTGGACTGAAAAAGAATTACTTCTTTCCTGTACTCTTCTATTTCTTACGTGTTTCATACCAACGGAGCATTTGAGAATCAAAATAAGTAAATGATTAAACGAATTATAGAATCTAGACAAGTCTGATGAAGTTTCTACCTATTGCTCTCCTCTGCAACAGAGAGAAACTGCATCCTTTTATTTTTTGACTGAGGAGAGGCACAATCGTAGACTTCTGGGGACTGAAAGGATCTTAAAGGCTTTAAAATCTGACCTAGCTCTCCACCTCATCTGATCCTTGAATCCCTCCTTCATTACACCCCTGCCGACCAGGCTTTCATCTGAACGCATCTCGTGATGGGGAGCTTACGTCTTCTGACTGTCCATTCTACCTCTCCTTCCAGTTCTACCCTCCTGATGGCACAAATCTGTGTCTTTTCTTACATGAGAACCCTCAATTATCTGAAGACAACTATCACATCTCCTTGGAACCTTTTATCCTTCTGATATTAATGCTGGTGGTGTTGAGTGGGAGTACAAACATGTAAGAAAAAAAGGGGACAAAATTATTCATTTAAAGCGGCAAGATGAATTGATCCTTAGATGGAATCAGTTCCTTCTGATTCTAAAATCTACTATGCCAGCATGTAAAAAAGTAAAGTTGGACTAAATCATTAATTTATTGATTCATACATGTTTATCAAGTACGTGCTCTATGCCAGGCACTGTACTAGACTCTAGGACCCAGCAGTTGGATAAGATAAAATTGCTGGTCCACAAAAATGAAGTAACTTATCTAAGGTCCCTGAAATGTACTGGCAGAGCTAAGACTTAAAGTACAGGGCTTGCATTCTCCTCTAAACGTCACTCCATATTTGGATAAAACACAATTTGCTGGATGAAGGGTGGTGTAGATTTTTAAGACAGCTTCCTCCCAACAAGTGATGTTTTTAGGCATTGCAAGGGAGGTGTTCTTTGTGAGCTAAGACTCTATACATTGCTGCATTCTTTTTTTTAAACACGTCTATTTGACAACACTGTTTGGCCTGCTGAGATTCTGCGATAAGCTGCAATTGCAGCCAATACATGATTCATATGGGATCAGGAAGGAAAGAATCTTGAAACATAGTCCCATACAACCATGTTAATTAACATGTGTCTTACAGGCTTGACTGTAAATGAAATTCAAAATAGATTTAAAGAAAAGAAGTCATGGATCTAGAATCAACTGAACAAAGTTTGACTTTCATTTCAGAATTTTATTTTGCACCTCTCATATTGTGACATAGGTAAAATCAGGTTTCAATAAACTCCAAGAGAGAACTCAGGGAGATGATGATGAGAAGAATAGCTCAAGATGTGGAAAAGAGGAGGAAACTGCTCCCACAAGATGAAAGGAGACCACAGAATGCATAGTCCAGCATTTTTTTCAGACTCTGTTTACCAAATAATTCCTAGTCCATACAAGATATTGCTTAGACATGTTTAAAAAATTAGCAGATAAAAGTAGAACTGCTATTGTGTTTGTGTGTGCATGCATGTGTGTATGTGTTGGGGAGTAGATTCCCACTTACTCTATGTCCTGTCTTCCCATAATTCTGCAAATCACTGACCCAGGACACCTCTATCATCTTCCAGATGAGGAAACTGAGGTTCAAAAAGAAATAAGGTCAAACAACTAACAAGGAAAGCCAGGACCAGAACTCAGGTTAGTTATGTGTGTGTTTGGGCAGAAACCATACACTGACAATGACTTAACCTGTCACTTGTTGGGTGTGTCATTTGCTGCCTCCCAGTCCCCTCTGCCCTGAGTCACTGAGCATTTCTAGCTGTCTGGTTACCAAGGAGGCACAGGGCTATCCAAAGGGGCTGGAGGGAGGCCTCTGGCTGGGAACTTTCTTTTGTTTACTGTATTTTTATAACTAGAACTAAGGCTAGAGTCAAGGTCTCCTCACACCCAGAATGGTGCTCTCTGCAACCTGTTTCTGAACAGAAAACAAGACAAGCTCTTTGGTCTTTCTTTCCTCCTCTGAGCTTCTTTCCTCATAAGACCATTCTGTTCCCCAGCTTTTCTCTCCTTCTCCCCTTGGTGGTCACCAACTGTAGACCCTGACAGTGTACAGCATAACAGAGTCCACACTTGGTTCTAACTGGTTGCCTCAGTTTCCCACAATCCTTTGGAAGTGACACCTTGGCTCTGTGCATAAACAGACAACTGCCTCCTTTCCTAGCTCCTAGAGGTCCCTGGGACCCTCTTCTACCTGGTGTGTCCTGGGCAATCTCCAGTGCTAAATTGAATCAGCTCTTTGCTCCTTTTAGGCAACTCATTGATTTTTCAATGAACTTAGCTTGTCTGTTTTATTGGTACTAAAGAAGGTTGAGTTCTTAGTATCATTAACATTTTAGTTGAGGAAGAATTCCCAACCTCCCATTCATTAATCCAGAACTGTTAAACATCTAAAAAGTAATCTGTGCTCAAACAAAGCTCAGGCAGGTCTGCCCCCCTTTTAACTTGGATGCGAATGACCTCCTAGCTCCAAATCTACCTGTTTTCTATACTGAATGGTGAAAAGTAAATCAGTGGGGTACAATAAAAGTTGCTGTCTTTGTCCGTTGCTGCTGCTACTACCACTGTTGAGGGCCACTTTCCCCCCAGGGATCCATATCCACTAGCAATTATTTGGCAGGCCTGGAGCATCCTGGGACAGTAATTTCCATCTCTGCAGACACACCAGTTGGAGGCAGTACTTGAGTGGGTGGGTGTATATAATAAGGACGGTCACTTGGGCTCAAAGCCTCTGAGTGCCTTATCTCACTTTCTCCCCGCATCGTCCCTCTAGAGTGGGATACAGTCTGATCCTGTTGCCAAATAGCTGGTAATCACGAATGAGTCACTAAATGGCTAGGAACCCCCATTTCCTCCTCTAGAAAATAAAGCAGTTGGATCAGATCATTGTAAGTACTCTTCACATCCTGAAATTCTATGAAGCTGTGAAGTAGCAGGCAGCACCAATAAAACCTGAGGGAGAAAAACGGAAGGCCTTCCAGACCATAGAGTCTAAGAGGGAGAGAAGATGGCAAAGTCATCACTTAAAAGCCAGAGTGGGCACCAAGTTCATTACTTCAAACTTCAATTCTATTTCTAGGCTAAGCTGATTATTTAAAAATTATAATAGAATCATGGTCCCCAGTTACTGAACTAAAAATGACTAGATTCTGTATATAATTCTATATATTATGATTGTGATTGTGAATGATAAATTATAACTCAAAAAAGAAAGACTGTAAAGAAAGGCTCTTATGGGATCAGAAAAGTAATTCATTTTAGTCCTTTCTGGTGTGAGACATGGTCATATATTTCCAGAGCTACAAAGGTAAATCCCTAAAGTACTTTCTGGAAATATAAATAATACTAATATTACCTTGCTCTTGTTCACCACCTTATATTTTTCAGAGTGCTCTCTTAGGCATTAGCTCATTTGACCATGACAATTCCCACTCTCCTCCCCCAGCAGTCTAGAAAATGTCCTATAATGTGCCAATTCAAATTCATAGATGGTGGCAGGGAACCCCTCAGAGGCAAGAGCCAACTGACCTTAGGGGCAGAGATCTTAAAATGCACTGATTTCCAACCTCAGACTGGCTCTCAGTCATCTCAAAGGGATTCAAACCCAATTTTACTATCTGGTCTCTGCGACACCTGCCATCTCCATCCTGACACACCACCTCTCCTCTACCATTCTTCCCTCCTCTTTCTTACTTCCCTCCAAGTCTTGCTTTAAAAGTTACCTAGGGAAATTCCTAAACTGTTAGGGAAATGAAAGTAACAACAGTAGTAGTACACTATCAGGTTAAAGTACTGGCAGGACACCAATTACACCATGCTGCTTTAGACCCGTATCTTTTACCAGATCACTCTCCTTTTGACTAGAATGCCTGCAAAGTTCTTGCCCGTCCTTCTAGCCTCAGAGCCTCAGCTCAAGCATCATGACTTCATGACTGTGAAACCTTCATGACTTCCTAAAGTGAGCTGACCTCTTTCTCTTGAGGCCAGAGCACACCACCTCCTGTTGGGTTCCTTTTATATCAACTTCCACTCATTTGTTTTATGTTTTCCTCTTCACTGGACTAGACTCTTTGAGAGCAGGGACCACATCTGTCTCATCACTGTACTCCTAGTGCTCAGCAGACTGCCAGGATAGAGCGGGTGCTCCAAGACAAATATGAGTTGAATAGAGATGTATGTCAAACACTAGTTTGGAAGGTGCTATAAAATCAAACCAACATGGGGTTAGTGCTTTAAAAAAAGACAGGAATCACTAACCTGCTGACTAACTACATATATCTCAATTGCGGTATCAACAAGTAATTTATCTTTAATGGAAAATGTCACAATTCTAAGCTAGCCACACTTCGGGGATAATTTTGCTTCCATTTCTGCTCTATTTTAAGGACATACTAGAAACCCACCTCCTGTCTTTGGCATAGGCTAAGCAAATAAAATTATGAGTCTTCTTGATAAGTATGAGATAGACATTGGGAGAAGAATTTGACATGGGCAATTAAAAAATTCCTGGGAAGAAGCAAATGTGTATAAATGAACATCTTCATATCACTTAGATTTCACCTCTGCATTTTATGGAACATAAAATCTGATTTTATGGCTTGAAATATCAGCATATTTTAAAATGTCTATAACCTAAATAGTGAGGATGAAAATAAACAACGAATTTAAACATGTAGGCTAGAAATTTGTTTAGGGAAAAAACTGCATGCGTATCACTCTTTTGGAATTTTGCCAATTAAAGGTGAGTACTTGAAGTTCAGGGTAATTTTCCACTACTGTTTTTTTCCTCTGATTAGAGACCTCACACAAAAACTAGATACTTATAATTGACTAAAATCTTTGATGGTCTGAACTTCAAAAAGTTCATGCAACAAAGGATAGATTCCAAATATCTCTTTTCAAAGAAGGCCAACTTTTTAGGTATTATTTTGCAATTCTAGGTTGGTCTAGGCATGATCAGTATATTAACACATCAATAAGATAAAGATATCTATGGTCTAGATTTAACATTGAATATAAAACAATATTAAATTATCAAAATTAGGATTAGTAATAATATAGTCAATGGCTTTTAAAACAGGAATAAAATTAGGTACATTTGGGCCGGCCTGGTGGCATAGTGGTTAAGTTCACATGCTTTGTTTTGGTGGCCGAGGGTTTGCAGGTTTGGATCCCAGGCGTGAATCTACACACTGCTCATCAAGCCATGCTGTGTTGGCGTCCCACATACAAAATAGAGGAAGATTGCCACAGATGTTAGCTCAGGGCGAGTCCCTCAAGCAAAAAGAGGAAAATTGGCAACGGATGCTAGTTTAGGGCCAATATTCCTCACTGAAAAAAAAAACCACAAAAAGCAAAAAACTAGTACTCTGACATTAGCTTTTGAAGTGTTTAATATTTTAAAACAGTTTTAAGAACGTATGCTTTCTACTCTATTATGAGACAAATACTCTATCCAGAGCACAATTTATTACTACAAAATAAATGAATGTTTAAAAGACAGTCTGTCAATTGAAAAAAAACCCACATTAAAAAAGCAGGTTTCCAAGCCAAGTCAAACAAAACATTTTCTCTTTGACAAGCTGCTTACATTTAAACGAAAACAGGGCAAATTTGGTCAATAATATGGATTGCATATAATAAAAAGGACCTTAGATCATGTTAATACAAGAATCAGAAAAGAGTAACTTCAATTAAAACCACCCAATTATTTAGCAAGTTTTCAGATACAGCAAATAAATTACTCTGTTTTAAATGAAAGTGCTCAGATAAGTAGCTTTTTGACCTATGAGTAAGTCTCACCAGCAGCAATTGCAGCTAAGCAAGAATCTGCTGAAGCAAGGCAAAGCCCCCAAATCAAACAAATGGTATTAGTAATCAAAAAGCATTGTCAAAACATATTTCCCTGGTTAGTAGCAGGAGGTTCGGAGCAAATGGCACCTACAGCTTCCCTCCTACTCTGATGGATAGTGTATGGGGGTGAACACACATTCCTCTTACCCACAAAGAACTCCGGTATTTTGCTTTTAACAAGAGGATATTTTCATTTCTGTACCATCTTGTGAAAAAGGCCAGTTGTTATACTATTAAGAATGCACGTCTTTCACTTAAAATCCTCTATTATCCACTTATGTTTAACTCGTATTGGGATTTAAGAATGCCTCTTTATTGAGACAAGTAATATGTCATCATTTTGTTCAGCTAACAGGCCTGACAGACCCTGTCTCCTCGAGTTAAGAACAGTAGATCTCTATTTTGTACATTGGTGGCAAAAGCTGGCAGAATAAATGAGAATTAGCCAATTGGTAGTAAAGGTTTTTAATCCCAAAGATCCAGACTTTCCTTGTACCTTAGCCTTAATTATTCTATTTGGCCAGATGATGGTATATTCTTTTTCAATAAAAGTGATCTCTTGATTTGCAATAATTTCTTTGAATGCCACTCTTATGTATTTTTAACAAATAACATTGCATATACACTATACATCTCTTATGTTTTTGATCCTTTTTACTACTTATCATCTTCTTTATTTGAAACAGATTTTTAACAGATAATCTTGATCGTTACAACAATATCTTGCTTGCATTTTATTCAAATAATTCTTAAAAACAGCTTAAAAAGCCGTTTGGAATAACATCAAGCTTGCCATCAATCAAACGAAAAAATTCCGCTGGCGGTTGTATAAACATCAGATCAAGTCTGATGTCTTCAAGGATTTCAGAGTGAACCATAAAAAACTCCATTAACTTCTGACAAAGAATGCAAATTAATCACAACATGGGGTGAAATGAAATTAAAGGCTCTTTTCTAATCAATGACAAGGCAGGATGAAATATTTGTTACTCTCTGCACTCACAGACTGCCTAGGATGTTTGCACTTCCCTTGCAAAGCCCCAAATGTAAGGTGTGAGTACAGATTCACCCACAGTCGCTGTTTAGCCCTCCTCCCCACCCCCCACCCCCAGAGCTATCTGCTTACAAGTCGTGGAGATTCACAAAACACACTAATCATCTGAATCTCAGGTGCATCCAATTTGTTATTCACACTCTCCCATGCCAGTGAAAAGCCTGGCGCAGACAGATGCACCAGGAACCCTAAATGACAGTTTTGGCCTCCGGAAGTACGATCACTACAGCAAAATCTAGTACAGCCTCCAGGTGAAATGTCTGGAGCTCCATATGGAGCAGGGAAAATTAACAACAAGATGAAAATCACTGCAGCAGCGGGGAGTCGGAATTTTGAAAAAAAAAATGAAATTTAAAGATGAAGAAAGAGAAGTAATAAATTAATGGGGTGTGAAAACATTCAAAGCTTTACAATACCAGGGGCACTATTTGCTCAGATTTTTTTCCTTTTTCTAACTTCAGGTCATTTTGATGTAATTTATTAACCAAGATCAGGAATTGTAGCCAAAAGAAGAACAACATTTTTATATATGGAAAAGTACTTTAAATACATTTGTATCTGTAATATCTTCACTTTCCTGTGGCATGTTGCTTACCAAATTTCCAAATGCTAGAGTTGGCACATCCCCTGAGAAGTCTCCTTAATGGTTTTACTAACATCCTAATGCAGGGCACTATTGTAAAGTTTGAATGAAGGATGACAATTTTTAGCAGGCAATCTTTTTCATTTCTCCTAAATTATGGTGTCATTAAACAAACCATTGCCCACCATCATGTTTTTTAAGTCAACTGAATTTGTATCTACATGATTAACTACACACAGCTCCAGTCCTTGTCCAGACCTGCACATCTTTCCAGATTATTATTAAAGCTAAATTGTTCAAGAAATTGAGATATTGTTTGCAAGATGTTTAAAAACATAATTTTTTCATTATCATATTGTAGAATATAATATGCTTCACAGGCACCCAGAATTTAATGTCACTGGGGTCAGTGAGAGCTCTGGGGCTCTCCAGATCCCCCTGTCACTCTGCTAAAGACATGTTAAGAAGAGCAAAAGGGCTCTAGGGAGGGGTCTTGTCATCATCTGCAATGGCACAACCCCCCAGTGTTCAGCATTTCTCATCTACACAAGAGGCCTCCCTAGGGCAGAGAAGGCAAACCAGGAGAAGGGCTTGGTGGGGCTGAGGGTAAAGAAGAGCAGTGGTATGAATGGCTAACCAAATTCAGAGTACACAGAGCCAGTCCAAGACCTAACTGTACCCCTTCATCCCTGAGGCAAGATGCCTCGCCTCTCTGAGACTCAGTCTGCTCACCTGGAGGCTGGGAATAATAGTCCCTGCAGGTGGGACGTACAGCCTGAGTCAGACAACAGAAAGCACTCTGGAGCTCGATGTCAGAAAGGTGCTAGACGAATCCAAGACATCATTGCTCTTCCTATTATTAGCTGCAGTAATAGACTGTGCATTTTTAGTGGCTCTTAACAATTTTTTCTATCGAGTCCTAAACCGTATGCCAATGAGGCTATGCAAACTTAAGGTCTAAAGGAAACGAAAATAGCATTTTAAAATAAATAAAAAACCAACCCACAAAACAATGACATTCATATAGAATGATTATTTCAAAAAAACTAGTCCTTTAACTTTTATGTTGGACCCAGGCCACTGACTCTCCCTGATATCTTCCCAATACCCCTCCTTCATCTGCGTCCCCACCTGATAACACAGTATGTCACTGGCAAGAAGAGGTGCTGCTAACGACGCTGTCAGCAGCACTGATGCCGGGCTTGGGGAAGAACAAGTCTTGAAGCTAGCCTCTCCTCCTCACTTTCCCCTCTGCTCATTTTACACTCTGCTCCAGTTGCAGCTGGCAGATTGCTGAGCACATCCTTTTGCAACCTTCAGTTGGCGATTAGAAATTTTATTTTGTGTTACAGCCCAACATCAGGATCAGTAGGGTGGCCCTTGGTACTTTCCTGAGTGGTTTCATATCCACAATCTTATTTGATCTGTATACTTCCTCTTCTCCAATGGGAAAGATAGGTATTAAGAACCTCATTTTAGAGACAAGGAAACTGAAGCCTCAAAGAGTTAACAAAGAAGAATTAAGGCCTGTGGTGACCAGAGAGTTTGTGGTAGAGCTGAGTTCTAATTCCTATCTTCTGGCTCCTGGTCCAGAGCTCTTTCCAACACTCCACCCTTCTCAACTTGCCATCAGTGAAGCGTACCCAGATCTGGTGCCCTGATTTGACTTAGAGTTCAGAGCAGCAATGCCCTGGCACTGTCCCCAGTCTTGAGTACAGAAGGGATTCAAATCTATGTAATCTTAAGGATATACGAAAGGCTCATGTGTTCAAGGACCAGACCCCCGGATGACAATTGGGATGAGGCAGTCCTCAGTTCGGTAAATAGAACACTGTTTTGACTCTATGGCTGCTTTGCAAAGTAGTGAGTTTCCTACCACTGGAGGTGTTCAAGTAGAGTGTAGATGTTTGCTTTCTGATATTGTAGACAGGTTTGATTCAACGATGTCTGAGATCCCTTCCAATCCTGAGAGTCTGTGATTCACTCCTGCCTACTCCATTTGGGATTCAATGGCACCAAACCATCTGCAGTTCAACAACGAGCCAATCAGCCATTCTGTTTGCCCAATTTATGAAGGGAGGCCATCGCACAGAGTGGTTGGGGGTTCAAATAAGATAATATGGGCCAAAGAGAAGGTATTATCTCATAATCCAATTTCTGTGATACTATAAAAATAAACATTCTTCTTTTGTGCTTTATTTGAGGGCAAAAGGGAGGGTCAGGAAAAGAATTTATCAAGTATTCTTTCCTAATCTTCAGTCTATAGAACAAAGCCTGTAAAATAAACGCCAACTCCACCAAAAGTCATTATTGATTCTAGCAACAAAGCACACAAACTTCTGTTGAAAGATCTGGGAAACAGGCCTGATGGTATCAAAGCTGCTTCTTTTATTTGAAATAAATGTCCCAATCTGATGACAATATTCTATCATGACTTAAGGAATACAGTTTTCCCCCGACTCTGGCATAAAGATTATTGCTAACTAGGGAGCTCAGCACATTAGATTTTCCCACCTCCAGCTGACTGATCAAGTAAATGTATACTTAGACACTCAAGAAAACAATATTGCAAAGGTATTCAGTCTCTTCCCAAACTGACCAGAGCCTTCAAACGCTTCACTTGTCAAATGCAATGGCAATCCATTTCTTAGACTTATCACTTATCAAATCTCACTGATTAATTACTCTAAATATTAGGAATCTCAAGAATATAGCTACATTCTCAATCTTTGGCATTTTTATTAGATGGCTTACAAGTTTTCTACCAAGACTTGTTCGAGAGATACATTATTCAGGGTCTCTTCTCTTCAATTACAAAATTTTAGGGGATTGCATAAATTGGCCAAATAGTGAATTGTTTAAAAATTACTGACAGAGTAATAGGCTTACCAAGATAAATATTCTAATGAGCTATAAATCCTGAAAATGTGATTTTAATTTGATGGGCTACCTAGAGCTAAGCAACAAGGCTGTATATACTAAAATCTCACTAAATGCTAGAATGCATGCCAAGTGATTACATTTTAGAATTTTCTCTTTAAGGAAAAGATAATGTTTAAACAAAGAAGCCTAAAAATTTGAAAAATGAGATTAACATTCTTGAACCTAACAACTTGGAGAATTTCTCTTCCATTTATCTGATGACTCTAACTGTAAAAGAAAAAGGATACAAAAGAGACATTTCAGTATGTGAAGGGTCTTTAAATGCTCACATGGGTACCAGGAGAATTTGCTTAAAATCGCTTATAAAGATGGTGGAGAGAACGAGCCCCATCCTATTATTCAATAACCATGTTTGTGATGCATCTGCATAATCTAACCATGCATAAATTAGTATGTGTAATACAACACTTATTTGCATAATAATAGCAAGTTAATAGATGCTTAAAGAGCAGAGACCAACACCACCTTTAAATCAGACATGCCTCCAGGCACTTTGGCCTGTACAGACCAAGATGCCAGAAAAACAGTGAGCATCAACCAGAGGAAAACAGTCAAACCATTCATTTTTCATCCCTCTAGACATTTCACTTATTTCCCCACACGCACTGGGGAATCATTTTCAAATCACAAAATAGCTTTATATTTTAAGTGTTAGCATCCTTCTATAATAAAAACATTAAAGAAATTATAAAGATTATCATCAGCAATAGTAATACAATGGTTTGTTTTCTTAGAAATGTGGATAGGAAGAGGCAAAATTTTAGAAAGGAATATGTTCAAAATCACACCTGCATAAAATTTGGGGTCCGTCTACTTGCTTAGCAAAAATAATGACCTATTTAGATATTTTTACCATTCATCTCAATCCTTTAATTCAAATAACTTTAATTAAATCCAAACACTCGAATAGTGTATCAAGAAAAGGCTGTGCCTCTCCCTCAACCTCAATCTGAGCACATGGTGCTGAGTGAGGATAAGGAAAACATCACCAATGTCACACAAAGGAAGAGCACGATGATGGCTTTCAACCTTTAACAAAGACGAAAAAAATCTGGAGTTTAAAAAAATAAAAAATCAATAGAGACTTCTAAATGACTCCTTTAAGATATCACTTTTCAATTTAACAGGACAGATTTATTTGTATGTGGCTCAAATGTTCACAATTGCTCCCTGCACCTTCATACATAGGAATGAATGTCACAGTGGCAAACGGCAGTAATGAACAATCTTACCTGAGGATATGGAAACCTCCCAAGAGCAAGCTGGGAAAGGAAATAATATTTGTCTAGTTATAGATTTGCATGCAGGGCAGATCTCCTTAAGACAGACAAGTACTAAATTTCAGAACTGTGTCCAGCAAATATAAAAAGCTCACAACCTTGAATGCATGAACTAAATTACTGCTGTAATTACATTAAGAGTTGAATTCAGAATGGACATTTTCAATGGACAGTGATGCATCTCCAATAAAATACTCTAATTTTAACAACTAAATATTGTCCTTATGTGGTTTCTCTTAGGAATATTCTCAGCTCTATGGGCATTATTCACATTTACATGTGAGCTACAGTTTCTTCTAGACAGAGATATAAAACAATGGAAGGAGACTGTTGGCTTTTCTCTTGTAAAATGGGAACACCTAACTGTTCCTAGCCCACAGCTCTGTAGAGTTTTCAGTTACAAGTATACAGGGAGGGTTATAGGAAGTGAGGAATGGGCCATATGAAACAGAAAATTTTGCCATTATTTCCATTTATCTGTTAGTTTTTTTCATCCATTTTCTATCTATAGTTAGAAGAAAAGAGACACTACTAGTGGGTAAATGGCAATTTTAAGACTGAGAAGTCAGAACTATAAGTTTAAGTCTGAAATTTGGAAAGTGAATCCTTAGAGCTTTTGATTTTGCTTGATTTGTAAACTGCTATGTTTCTAGGCCAGTTACTTAATTTCGGCCTTTGGATTCTCACTGTACAAACAAAAGATTCAACTAGGAACAGGATTGATATAAAGTAATGAGATCAAATTTACCAAACATACCATAACGTATTTAAAGTAAATAGCGGCAAAATTTTGCAACTTCATAATGTGGCCCAGTCTCAGGGCTAAAATCCGTTACACGTATTTGTAACTACTTTCAAAGCAGAATCACTACATCAGGGAACTCTGAAGCTGGAATGGATCCAAGAAAGAATCAATCCATTTTACAGATTAGAACCTCAGAGTCCCATTGAAGAAGTTCCCACACAGTTTATCAGTAGAAGCCTAGCGACTGACCCCAAGATCTGTACCTTAATCCATTGTTCTTTCCAGTGTTGTTACATTGCTTTTCTAGATTTTGAGAAGTTGTGCATTTATTTCAAACACACTGACACTGCTCAAACATTTCTGAACTCCTCTTTTGGAACTGTATTCAGAATCATTTCAAGCAAGAGAAGAACATCTACTTCATTTTGTTAGAATTGTATCTTGGATTTAAAATTATACTCCTCAGATTTTTGCTCCACTAAATTATTTGTTGACTAAGGTTTGAATGCCCTATAGGTATGACCAAAACCCAAAGCCACCTTCAAAGAATAAATGTTTTGTTCCTTACTAAGGATAAACATGAAGTGCTGAGTTTAATTTTCAAAGTTGTAAGACCAGTTTGAGCAACAGCAATGTAAAGGAAAAAAAACCACATGACCAGGAAAGGTGACTACTTTGAAAGAAGCAACACTCATTTGGATGTATATTTATATATATCTGTTTTGGAAAACCTTGTATGTTTCATTACCTTGCACTCATTTCTTGAATACTCAGAGGTCATTGATTTTCAAGATATAAAGTTATACTATTGTTATTTCATTTGGTGGATATCATTAATCCCTTCAAATATAAATAGTAAAACATTACAACGTAGGGTGAAGGAAAGAGAGTGTGGATATTAACCAAACTCCCTTTTAAGGTGTTGTGTGATTATGTTTGTTGTCTATAAACAGTTATTTATTTGGAAGGGGAGGGATTCAGCTCTCCACTGCCCCTACTCCACTCCCACCCAATATGTGCCATCAATTTGCCTCACATTTTGAAAATACAGTGTGTTTCTGGCCAATGAGTGTGCACACCAATTCAGGAGGAGCTACTGTGGTCTATTGTGGCACTAATGGGTGGACTAGGCGTTTGCACCATTCTCTACTGAACTGACAGGCAGTGACAGCTCATCAAAAGCTGTCACCTATCATCACACTCATCTGTGGATTACAAATTTTGCATATTCCTCCATTTGGAGTTAGACAACTACCAAGAGGAGGATCTCTCATCTATAAAAACCAACAGCTTAATAACTACTAAAAAGCATTTGGAACATTCTATCTCAAGCGCCTCTACAGGGGCTCTGCCATCCAATTGGGTACATGTTCAACATGTCATTAAGGACTACGGAAGAATTCTGTCCACATGACTTACCAGCAGAAGAAACTTGTCTACCACAGTATATTTAAGATCTAAACTAGCTGGCGGGTGCCAACACTGGCCACTGGTTCTTGCAGTTTAAAGAACTAAGCAATGATAAATGGAAGGTTTTAAAAAAGAGTGGGATAAGGTGAAAAATATGAATCTTCCCACTTCACCACAAAGCCTCAAATTCTCAAGTCATCACTGTTCTATAGAGAGGACAGGCTACAGCTGACTTGGGAACATGCACACATCTACTCGGCCCCCTCTGTCATGACTGGTACAAGGTAACAAGGATGGCTGATCATTCATTTCTTCTGTAAGATACCACCATGCAGGAGAACAGAGAGAAATTCAGTACAGGCTGGCCAACTGGAGCCTCTCTGTACCAGTCTGCCTGGGAGCAGGTGGCAGTGCTTGAACTAGTGAACTCACCACTCCTGGGGTTGGCTTTGCTTTGTGTGTACTTTCCTGACATCCTGTGGAATCTCAGGCCTGCCTGTCAACTATAGTCCTGGGAGAACTGCTTCTAAGACATCTTGCATGTCTGACCTCTTTTCAGTCAGAGGATAGAGAATGGTTTCTTGTCCTTGACCAGAGCAGTCAAATAATCATATTCTTTCACACAGAGTGTCACCACTGGGCTGCTCCAGCAGCCGGCCAAGGATTCCAATTCTGCGCCCGTGAAAACTGGCAGTGGCACTATTAGGCTGGCACCACAGCAGTCACTTTAAGGCCCCGGGAGAGGGAGCTGCCTTCCATGTATGTTCCTGTCCTTCTAGGTTTAATGTAGCTGCAGTGTTTATGTTCCACACTATTTTGTCTGATGGCAAAAGAGAAGGAAATATATAGCCAGGGCCTAGAACTCTTTTATCAAGTTCAATTAGGAGAAGGTTAAAAAGGAAAAGGGCTTGTAGCAGATATGCCTGCATGAAGAACAAGTTCTTCATGAGGCTGTCAAAAGTCAAAATAAACACTGAACCCTTATGGGGAAGAGGGAGCACATATGCTATGAGTGAATATTTCAGAGACAGCTGGACCTGGGGCCATTCTGTATCTTTTACCCCAACTGGTCTATTAATCTACTTGCATTTCCCCAGTTTTTATTGTCAAGGTATTATAAATTAGGAAACTTACAAAAGAGAGTATGTAATCTTCTCTGAAATGGCCTGCAGATATGTCACTGTACTAAATGTGTTTCAGATTTAATGAAGCTTTAATGTCCTTTTTAATTTTGCCTGTTTCTGTATCACCAGGGGTCGGGCAAGGCAATCAGCACTCAAGAGGGTGGTTTGGTTTAAAACTAGGAAAAAACTCATTTGCTTATGAGTTGCACTGTATTTTCTTAATTAAATTTACTGACTAAAATGGTTTAAGTTCAGCCAACCAACGACCTTTGTGTGTAGATTTAGATTTATAAATAGGTTAACAGTTAAAGAAAAAAAAAAGAATCACAACAAAGCAAACAGATTAGGGCTAAGCCAATAGAAATCTTTGCTCTCTTTATCATCTTTACAAAAGAAGCATTTAAATATAGGCAGCTTAAGTCCAGTTTTTAAAAAAATATATTGAAAAATGTGGACCCACATAAACGCCAGCAGTTCATCAAAGGACTCTCACGTCCTTTTCATTCCCAGGAGGGGAGCGGCTCACACTGTAAAATATTTGGAAAAGCTTTATTTATTTTTCAGGGGGTGGAGGTAGAAATGAGGAAGGGAGAGGATTCTATTTAACGTTAAATTTAAAAAGTGGATTTTAATTCCAAATACTTAAGATTCAGCAAACTGCTAATACTCTGTTTACTGTGAGCGATTTACTATGTAAAAGGCAAAAAAAAAAGCTCTGAAAACATTTACAGTTGGGAATACATTTAAATAACAGTGAACTACTAATATTTTACTATAAAACTAGAACTGTTGCTTAGTGTCATCTTGGATTTGTCCAACCATAATCTATGAAATACTCTTGATTTAGCAGCATTTGAATACGTTGGATTTTACTATCTAAATAACAATTATACGTGTGTGGGGGTGTAATCATAACAATTACCAAATATAGAACAATTGCATGATAGAAACCTTCATATTTTAACAACAGTTAGGATAGAAGATAGCTATGTACAAAGAAACAAAAATAGCTTCTGTTGATAATGATTATTATTGTCACAAAGTCATAAATGATAAAGAGATAACATACATTGTAGCCAGAAGGTAAGTACAGAACACAAACGCAGGATATGTTTTGGTGATCAGGTCTCCTACTTAGAATAGCAACAATGTGGGAATAGTTTTAAATTTACTGTTATACTGAAGAGCACTGGGTTTTTTTTAGTCTTAATTTTGACATATTCTATGTTTCTCGGCGTAACTGCAAATTGAAAATAAGCATTTTCAATACAGGCAGTGATCTAGCTGAAGGAGGACTTTATAGTCTGAAATGTTCTAAAATTTGTTCTTAATTACCTTGTGCACATTTTACACAATTAAATTTCCATGCAAGGATTTTGCACTGCAGTTAAACCTTTGTTTTATAGAAATGCAGCAGCCACTTTGGAACACTCAGACACAGGGAAACTTTAAAAAATCAGACTTAACTACTGGATTACATAAAATTCCCTAGGTGAGGTTTCATCCCAAGACCAATTTACACAGTCCTAGAGAGAGAGTTTAAATCATCTGAAACTATGCTGGAAGAACCATAATAAATATTAAATACCTCAAAATCTACCCTACGACTTTCCTTTTCTTCCCATGTATCAATTTCACTGTCCTCTTACTGAATGGTTTAAAAACAATCCAAAGGATATAACAGCAATTTACCAATGTTAAAGTGCTTCGGAGGTTAAACTGACAACAAAGAACACAGAAACAGAAAGCGTCTTGAAGTAGGATTTCAATTAAACGTGGAGGATTTAGTAATGCAGGACCAAAAAAAAAGGTTACAAATTAATTTAATCTTCTGCCTATAGTTTGCAGCTGCACTCCAAAGTGTCTAGGGCTTAAGAACAAAGCCTTGCAAGGCCTCGGAGTGAGGAACGCTTCAATTTTTAATGTATAACGCCATTAGCTGATAACTTGTGGAATCTGCAACCCCTGCGGAGGGGCAGAAGTGCGAGTCACAGAGACTGATGAAGTGACATATTTGTTCATGTCTAGAACTACGAGGAACAGGGTTATTACTAACACCATCAGGCCCAACAGAAATATGCCCTAATAACCTTTGGGACCCTCCACATTATCAGTTCTCACTACATCAAATATATTAAAATCAAAGCCTAATTCACTTTAATTAAAGAAAATTAGTTTGTTTTACTATCATTGTTTTAACTTGCATGATATTATAATACATTGCAAATTAAAGATGGGATAATAAATGTAACAAAAACATCAAACTGTATACACCTTTCCACCCAAGCTTGGTGACATTAGCTTATCACTGGTGTCTTTTTGAGGAAATTCAAGGACACCATCATTAAAAGTGGTGTAGAAACATTTCATTCAAAAAAGAACACAGTGAAACCAAGCATATCTTTTCCTTATTCAATTTATACTTCTTTTCACATAACACTTTCCTATAAACTCTAAGGATTTCTTTAACACAAACAGAATTATGACCCAATGGAGGCACCAGAAGCTTAATTAATTTGCCCAAGGTTACACTGTAGGTTGGTGACAAAGCTTGTTAAATTACTAGGAACTCTGGACTATACAGATGTTTTGGCGATGGCAAAGGACCCTGTCTGCAGAAGCCCCAGAGACTTCTAGTGCAATGGGCGAACCATTGCAAACAATGCATTACACCTGCACAGAAAGCGCCAAGTGCTTCTGAGAGCTCACAAATAAAACGTTTTCTTTGTGTAGAAAGAGCCTAAATGTGAGGTTCCCATCAGGAGTGCTTCTAAGCAGGTGCCATTATTTACAAAAGAATTCCTCATCCTCGCCAGAGTCCACTGATGAAAAGAAAATTTATTTTAACTTAAGGAGCCCAAACACAGTAGCACAAAGAAATCAAGCACTTCCCCATCATTCAGAAGGTCTTGCATTATATCCCACAGATTACTAATAATAGTGGAGAAAGGACAGCATTACAAATAAATGTTTCTAATAGAGTTTTTTTTAAAATTAGAAATGGGCTCATTACAGTGGACACTTAAATAAGGAGAGGCCAACAGTAATTCACCAGTACAATATCCTAATGCTGTTCCTTTAATTGCTTTATTTGTTTCACTGTTAAAAATGATTGCTTGCTTTAGCCTAACCACAAATGCTGAAAAGCATGATACATTGAGGTCTCAACCTGGGCAAACTGTACCTAAACTTACACTTTATTGCAGCTTAGTTCACAATCTTCACCTAATATAGGGTTATATCCCAGTGCAGCAGGAGGATAAATCATCCTGGAATATTACTCCGGCAAAGTTTAGCTCTGACTGGAGCATATGTGCTTTCGAGTCACTGAAGCAAAGGCCCATAAAATACACTAATTACTGGAAGTTATGGTCACTGAGTGATTGATAGTGCTCTGCAAGGCAACTTCCTCATTTTCAGCTCTTCTGACGGGGCTCATCCGCCACATAGCAATTATTAATTCATGACCCGCCCCTCAGGCACTAGTACCTTTACTTCTAATTCTCCTGCTAGCAAACTACTGCTACAGCTGGACACTGTCTTTCTTCATTCTAATGGCTGGGTAAGGATGATAAAAAATAGATTTCATGCTAAATGCTATTGTTTTCAATCTTTAAATGTTGCTTGGTCTTTCTAACCCTGCTGTCTCGAAACACATAATTCTCCTTCCTCTCCCATTAGGCTATTTCACCGGCATCACTTTCTTAAAAAAGAGTGTGTGGGTTTACATGTGTGTATATATGTATATGTGTTTGTGTGTGTGTATATATATCAATCTATCTATATTAGACTAAAAACTCTGACTGAATAATTTTTTGGTTGTATACTATGGTTTAAATTATATATATTTTTTCAACTAGGCCATAGTAAATATGAGGCAGCTAACTGATTAAAAAAAAAAAGGAAAAAAACTCTTCCATTTAAACAGACCCACTTTTGTAGCTTTGAAGACACTCATTGTTCCAAGGTGATTTCTATCAGTAGCTCTAATCAGAGCAAAGCTAATTAAAATATCTGGGTATATAACCAAATCTCTAAAAGTCATTTAAAAACAGCTGCAAAGGTCTCTTCGATGGTGTTCTGCACATTGAGAGGAAATTTAGTGAGAGACTGAATTAAAGAGAAAGTCCAGTCATGACGGATGAAAGCAAACACTTTACCTTTCTAATACAAAAATAAATGTTCTTCAAATTTTTGCACAACTCAAAATGCAGTCCTGAGGGTAATTTTCCCATCTGGAATCTGAGATGGTGTAAGAGAGGAATAGATGGAAGTCCAAGCTACCTATCCTTTCTGGACTTGGTTCAAATTGTTCCTCCTCTTCTGTCAGGAGTTAGTTCCAGAGGACAATTTTAGGACCAAATTCACATCAGTCCCTGTCCGTATCATTCCCTGGCCATCTATCACATCCCACCTGGTGACAGTTCCTAGTGTTCTGCATCGTTGTGTGTCTGTAATGCCTGGCAAGTTCTAACTTGTTTAAGGGTAAACTCTAAGTCATAAACGTTTATATATTCTCTGTGACGTGAGAAATAGTATTTTGCAGTAGGCAGATAATAAGCGTTTGTTGATTATGATGATCCCATGATGGTGATGTGAGGTCTCCCAGAGCCTGGTCAGTCTGGTGGTACACGGCTTGGTTGTTTCTACGCTACAATACTTTAATGAACGTAGTACACAAACTCTTCAGTATCGGGGTTGATAGTCTTAACTGACAGGGCCCTCTTACACATCACTGCTTAGAATAATCACTCTCACATATTTAAGCATTATGATTAATTTAGATGGCTTATTTCTTATTAAAGACTAAAAGGTCACAAGAAGGGAAAAGATTAGAGTTAAGTGTCTCCAAAATCATCTCATGTGCTTAATTTGATAACCATTTTAATCTTCATAGTAAGAATTAAGAAATGACACCCTTTCAAAATGTTTGTGTAATGCTGACCTGTGTCCTCTGACAGTGGGTGACTTTAATCATGATCACCATCCCTAGAGACTTAGCACTGGGGACGTCTCCATTTCCAAACTGCTCACTGGAGTCATGCAGCTGTGAGTACCTGAGAAAACATCAGCACTGGGGTATAGTCTATCAAGCTCAACCTAATCTACACTTCTATTTCTAGACATTTCAAGGTCAAGGAAGTCATAATCAAGTAATATTCTCACACTCACACTTCTGGCCTCTGTATGTGTTGTTGCTCCTGTGAGAAAGAATGAGAGAGAGCGAGCGAGCGAGAGAGACAGACGGAAGGACGGATGGAGTGGCCACCCCCACCATGCATGCAGGCAAAGCCATCTTGGATATTCCGTTCTTACACACCATCTGACTGCACCCTCACTAGAGGCCACTGTGGATACTACATGGAATGGTTGAGCCTTGCTAGGATTCCTGATCCACAGAATTGTGAGTAAATAAATGGTCGCCATTTTAAGCCACTAGTGTCGGGTAGTTTGTTAAGCAGTCACAGATAAGTGAAATGCTTTGACATTGATATCAGCCGCCCCTCTCATCTGCTCAGGCCTCTATGCTTCCATTGCACTTTTACTTCTCTTTGTCCCTACTGGTCAAGGAGCTCCTGAGAGCCAAGTCTGTATCCTTTCCGCCAACAGGGCAGCACTATATAAACGTTTACTGATTAGATGGAATTCTCACCTACCCACTTCCTGTTATAGCAGACATATTGGAGATTAGGTTAATTTATATGTTTTTTTAAAAAAAATAACCTAGGCCTTGGTTTCTAAAAAACAATGGCAATTGTACACTTTGAAATATGGTAAAACTGAACCAGCTATAGGAATAGTGTAGGTAATAATCCTGTGAAAAGCAGTCTTGCCTAAAGAGCAGAGTCACAATAAACCAGTCTTTTCCTTTATCTAATTTCCTGTCCATTTACATTTATCATTTACCTCTTCTTTTTTCAGTCTACTCGATCTACTTCTTCTCTACAGCATAATGGAAGAAGCAGACTTTAATCCAGAGTCAGGACACTTAACTGCTGCTGCCTGGTTCAGTCACTTAACCTTTGGGGAAAAGTCCTTTGATTTCTCTGGATCTCAGTTTCCTTATTTGCAAAATGGGAGCTTTGAAGCTTATACGTTGGAACAATCTTGGGTGCCTTACATTACTGATTTTTCAGTTATTTCCCCTCATAGTGAGGAGAAGCTTGAATGAGATAAGGAATGTCAAAAGGCTTTAAGTCTTATGTACACGTAAAGTGTTATGCTGCCATCCTTCTTGTTAGAATGACACTGAGCAAGAAGATGTCAACAGCTAGAAATAGAGGAAAGAGCACTAGACTTCACACCAGAAGTCCTCGATTCCAGTTCTCTTCTGCACAGTGCTGTAAGTGTGGAAACATTCCCTCCCTTCTCTGGACCCAAGCTTCCTCACGGGCAAGAGGAGGGATCTGACGTAACAAGTTATAAAGTCTCTCTTCTGGTTAAAAAGCATGTTAGTCTCTAAATACAAGACAAGGTATGTAAAAGACTTTTCTAAATAAATATTATAAAGATGTTAAAGTTATTACTATCCAGTTCAGAACCAAAGTATGTAATATTGTCCATAGGATATTCCAGAAGATTTTTAAAAAACTTTTTATTAAGATTATGATAGTCTACAACCTTGTGGAATTTCAGTTGTACATTATTGTTAGTCATGTTGTAGGTGCACCACTTCACCCTTTGTGCCCTCCCCCCACCCCCCCTTTCCCCTGGTAACCACCGATCAATTCTCTTTGTCTCTATGTTTAACTTCTACTTATGAGTGGAGTCATGCAGAGTTCGTCTTTCTCTATCCGGCTTATTTCTCTTAACATAATACTTTCAAGGACCATCCATGTTGTTGTGAATGGGACGATTTTACCTTTTTTATGGCTGAGTAGTATTCCATTGTATATATACCATATCTTCTTTATCCAATCATCAGTTGATGGGCATTTAGGTTGCTTCCACACCTTGGCTATTGTAAATAATGCTGCAGTGAACATAGGGGTGCATGGGACTTTTGGATTGAGAGGATTTTTAAAGCCAATTCCAGGTCACTGGATTTGAGTATTGATAGAATTCTAGTGGTTTTTACCACTGGATATCTTAAAGGTAGTAGCAACGCTTCCCCAAATATCACACTCACACAGAATTTTAGAGTTGACAGATGTCACTAGAAGACTGGCTCCTTCTTATCTGTTAGATCTCGACTCAGAAGTAACTCCACATCACTCAGCTACCCCCATCACACAATGCTGTTTATTTCTGTCCCACAAGTTACTATTGTCAAGCATCTTTCTTTCAAACATAGGCTCTGTGAAAGCAGGGGTTTTGTCAGTTTCCTTCACGGCAATGTCCCCAGGGACCAGCACAGTACCTGCCACATAATAGGCACTCAACAAAAATTTGCTGAGTGACCAAATAAATGATGGCAGCCTGTCTAACCTTATACTTGTCTCTTCTACAAAGTATTTCTTCTTTAAAAAAAAATCTGAGACAAGTGGTTATTCAGTCACTACTTCAATGCCCCCCATGGATGGGGCACTTTAACCCCTAAAGGCGACGATGCCACTGTTGAGTAGGAAGGGTATAGGGATCCAGCCATTAGAAAAGTATTCTTTATATAGAATAGAAAACTATGGGCTTTTTCTGTTTGTTTCTTAGTTTCAGAAAGTTCAGCCAATCAGTCATAAAGCAGCAGCCCGCCTCTTCTCTAATGACAGTCCTTCAAACATCTGAATATGGCTTGTCAAATGCTTGCTTTGTCTTCTCTTCCTTTCTTTATTCTTCCTATCAAGACTTTGTTGATTTAATGGTTTTTTTGAAGTCCAAATTGTGTGTGTTTGTGTGCATACAGAATTTGGCCATGTGCTGCTGTAAAAACTTTAAAATCAGTCCGAAATCCATCAAAGTAATAAAATGCTTAGCTGGGACTGCTAGCACCTGTTCCAACTTGTTTTGTCAATCTCATGGTTGTTCACGATAGCTGAGAGCACAAAGCAAGCTCAACAATGCCTCATTCAGTGGAAAACACGTCACTTTGTCTGCCAGTTTCACATTCACTACAATCACTGACAACCTTGGAAAATGCACATTTAGGCATGGTAATCTGAGACAGCTGGATCCCTTCACAAACCTTGCAGAGGATTAAACTAGTCAATCCATCATATGCCAAAGGTCATTTTAACAGCTCCTTTTTGCAGTAAGTTACAAAAAATTTTAGACAAAAAAATGACAGTGAGAAAACTCAAGTTAAAACAATTACAAAAATGGGAGTAAAAGCAGGGGAATGAGTGATGGAAACTTACATGCCATTTTCCTCAACATTCTTCAATGGAAGGAAGGGAGACCCACTGACAAGGCCTCTCAGCCTTGTAAAGGAAACTCCCACCCACTTTCCTATACAATCTTCCACTGAAATTTCCTTGGTGTTTGGATCCTTCAGTTTTGATCCTTTTGCCTTTTGATGGTTTTCAGCAGAAACCACCTGCTCAACAGGTAAGATTTTCACTAGTTGGAGCAGCAGACAGAGCACAGTATAACAAAATTCAACTTTCACTCATCTTCTTGACAATAATTTTAAAAAACAAGAGGAGAAAATGTCAGTACTTAAGCACACCAAATGCCAAGTTGTTATGGTACAGAGAAGTTGACAGCAGCCGCTCATAGGGCATCTGGAGTCATCCGTCACCCCTCAGAACCGGTTCACAATCACCAAGGGCCACAAAGGCAAACAGAGCCGCAGCTTGGCCCACTAGAGACAGCTGTGTCTCCAGGGGCTTTGTGTAGGGAGAGCAGGGAATGGCTTCTTCTATCCATTTAGCGGCAGGGACCACGTCTAGATAATGCTCCCTAATTCTCATCACCCAGTAAACACCCAACACGTAGATGAGGATGTTATTTCAAAGAGAAGCTTACTTCTCAAAGTAACCTCATAAGGTTGTTGTTGTTAAATGAAAGTGTTCACAAAAGAAGGTGTCTGCTTTCAAAAAATAAGAATTTACTATTATTATCATCTGCCTGCCTCATTACATTGTAGGTTCAGCAAGGAAAGAGAACAGGCCTATTTTACCTACCAATGTTTCCCCAGCACCTAGTAAAGTGTTTGGCACATAAAAGGCACTGAGCAAATATTTGAGAAATTAAACAATTCTAATGTTATCTTCATTTTACAGATCAGAAACTGACAGCTGGAGTGGCAAAATGACTTGTTCAAGCTCACACTGATTCTAAGCGGTGGTGCCAACAGATCTGGTTAATCTGGATTTTAACAGTTCAAGAATTAGGATGACAGCCCTTGAATCTGAAACTGACATCACAGAAAGAAAACTACATCCTCTTCATCAAACTTCTCCAGAAGCTTCTGTCAAGGGTACTAGGCTGGGTGATCTATGCCACTTTTTCAACACTTTTATTTTAACTTCAAATAGCTTTATGTGTTTGCTTATAAATGTAGATTATATTTTATTTTCTTGGTATCTAATGAGTCTTATCTGGCACCCATTAAACAATATAGAGAAAGGCAAAATTTTCAAAAATGAGATGTGTTTGCAGCTTTTAACATTTCCATAAGACAAGGTAGTTACATCCAACTACTTGTACTTTTTATGCTAAATTCTCCTTAGGAAAAATTCTAATATAGATGTCTACAGAAAATTTAAAAATTTACTATTTATCAACAAAAACTCACTGTCTCTGGGGAAAAGCATTGACACAGGTTATTTAGAAAAAAACTAAGGTTTTGTTTTTGCTGTAGGAATACTAAGAGAAGGGCAGTTTCAAACAGCATATAAGTGTTTCCCTCATGTTATAAAAATTAAAATGAAAACATTTTCTTTGATGATTTCCTCCCCTCTGTTTTCTCTATTCTTTTTTCCTGAAACTTCTGTTTTTCATGTTAGACTTCCTGACCAGGTTCTCTGATTTTCATTTCTTTATTTGTTGTTATTGTTCTCTGAAAGTTCCTTTGTAACAGCAGCCAGTTCTTGTTTCCTGGATGTAACATTTTCTCTTATCCCTCTGAGAATACTACAGTAGTTCATTGGAATTTTCCTCCCCTGCATAGGTTCCAAGGCCCTCCAAGTTGCTTTTTTTCAGTTATTTGAGGTCTCTGTTCTCACCTTAAAGGCCTTCCTCAAATGTCTTGCTAAGAGTAAGGCACTGAAAATCTGACTGGAAGCACTGTGCTCACCTGTGGAGCTTGCAGACTGAGGGAACATCACCAAATTGGGCTGTTTCCTTGGAGAACTCTCAATGTCTGGATCTTTAAGACTTCTTGGTCCCATTTCCCTAGGGAAAGTCTCTTCTGATCTCCTGCCTGAAAGGTAATTTTGGCTGCCAGTGTCCTAGGAACAGGGCGTGGTAAGAAGGCTGGGACGTCTTTACGTTAAAAGTCCAAACTCACTTAATGCCTCTGTACTCAGTGAAGGGACACAGTCTTCCACAGTGCCAGGCATCACTTATTTTATTCTCTCCAAAAACAAAAAAACCTCCTTCCAGTCTTAGGTTAGGGCTGGAGAGGGTTAACTGTCTGCTTTTGCTGAGTTAGGGGCAGAATCTGTGGGTCAAACAGCTTAACTGCTTCTCAAAAAAACTTCAAAATAATTCTCTTCTCTTTGTTTCCATCTTCACTCCTAGTTCCAGATATCTGGTACTACCACTTCCTGAGCCTTTTGGGTGTTCTCCAGGAAATCAGGGTGCTTCTTACTCCTGCTGGCTTAGGATTTCGGCATTCTCAGCGTTGTTAAGTTGTTTACCATTGCCCATAGGCTTTCCCACATCCAAAATTCAGTTGCTGTTGTCTCCTTCCCCTTTCACTTTGTCTTTATGGTATCATGCCTTTAAAAATAAATTCTTTTATGGTTGTTTTTAGTGAAGTTTGAGGTGAGAGTGGAAGCTAAAGCATATATTCCATGCTTTACCAAATTAGTAGGCTTTTGAACCAAATATAAACATTTCAAAAGGTAATTCCTTCTAAAGAGAGGGGATAATGGCTTAATTTTCTCACTGTGATCTTTGTCCAGAAGCTCTGGAGTAGAGTTTCCATCTAAAGATGAGGAAACTAAGGCCCAGAGAGATTAAATGACTTATCTAAGGATCTATAGTTTATACTGCCAAAAGTGGAATTTGAATCTGGGTCTGATACTCTGGCAAACAGAAAGCCCTTCTTCACAAGAAAACATTTGTGATCTATTCAGCAAACATTTATGAGCACTATATTCAAGGCTGCATCAAACTTTAAACTCTGATCTTTATTCTCAGAAACTGCTTTAAAATCATTACAAAAGTCTGAAGAAATTGAGCCAAAAATATTTCTTGAGTACCCACTAGGGCAGTGGAATTGTGCTAGAGAGTGTAGATTTCGAGAGAATCAGATTTGAATGCTATCATAAGGAACTATGACACACCTACAAATTACTATAATGCAAAATGGAAGATGCACATGCCACAAGGAAGATGCAGATGTAGGTCAGAAGAAGATACTGCTTTCAGCTGGAGAGATCAGAGTTGGTATCACAAAGGACTGGCATTTAAACTGTATCTCGGGGAGATGCAGAAAAATGATATTCCATGTAGAGCGAGCACTATAGTTAGTATTCCATGGATTTATTTTTTAACTTGGTAAAGGTAATTCTGAAACTCAAAAGAAAAACTTTGTTAAAACAACAGAACCCATAAAAATCTTCAGAAGATGGTATTACTTTGATGACAATAACCTTGTGTGGCTCTCTGAATATGTTCTTCACCTATCTAGAGAGATTTTTCTAAGCCATGGACCTTGCTGTCATCATTTAACACATCACTGACACCACTTCAATAAAACAGTGATCATGCTGAAGAGGGGTCTCAGAGGACTGGATGACACTCCAATTAACCAAGCACATTGAGCCAGACTGTTTTATGCCTCGGACTCAAGAGACTGGCAGAGAGAGGAGGCAAACAAAGACATGAAGAGCAAGGACCCAAGTGAAGAAAGCAAAATGCATGTGCTAAAGATAGCGCTTCCGTCTGACTCCTGCGGAAAAGCCCATCAGAAGATTATTCATCACCAACCTTAATAAGGTTTATAATAACCTGCCAGATAGAATCACAAACCAGAACATGTACTTGCACAACACACTCAGTGAGAGTAAGAACATTACAAGACTGGCCTGGTGCCTTCTTAAATGTATATGTGCCATCCTGGGTATTGCAAAGGCAAGCCTAGAGCAGGGTGTATGTTGGCTTATTTTTTGACCCAAGAAGGGCCAACTTAAAACTCCAGCTTTTGCAAACATGTTGTGACTCAAATCACACAAGAATATGAGTGGAGTAACTAATTAGTGAAAAACAACAGTAGGACTCTCTCCTCAAGCCATTCTGCAGGAGGAGATAAGTACTGAGCTGCTTGTGAAATTACAAAATTGTGCCCTAAATGTTTTAGTTACTCCTCACCACTAAAAATTAAATAAAATCCTCACACTTGGTAAAACAAAGACCTTATTATGTACCAAACTCATTTTCATTTTAAAAGTTGGCCCTAAAGTCTTGAATGGCAACTATGAGCGTGAATAGTCCTAAAAATCAGTCAGTCAACTGAATCTGTGCAAGCTTTCTAGAAGAGTCAAACAAATACTCCAGGGGCAGGATTAATCCCCCCTGTTTGCCCTAGTTCAGGAATTCTGTATCCTTGTTAGTGGATCTTCTTTTTTTTGATTCCTGCCACTGATTCCTGGCAGGAGGAAGAAGTGCAATTCCATATGGGTTCTTTTCCCCATTACAAAGTGAGCCCATACAAACCCCACAGACTGCAATGACCTTTATTTGCTTCCATAACTAATCCACACGAGAACTACAATACATTTAAAGATCTGAATTGAAAACCGTACAATAAATCCACAAAAAAAATAGAAAGCGTCAAATTCTTCCCATCTAATAAAACTGCTGTGCTTTAGTCTAGCAGAATAATAACATTTTTTCCCTTCTTAAGGGTTTCCATCTTCAGGTTACTTCTGCTAACTCCAAATACTAAATACAGCTGACAAAATCCTAGAAGAGACCCACTTTATCCCACAAATGGAGGGATGCTGAACCAAGAGGTGATGCGGGCAGTTCTGTCTCTGGATAAAAGATGCTCTGATATTAAAGATTCTTTGCTTAAGGCACAAATGTACCTGTCTGTGACTTTTTTAATGGCACATTTTAGTGGCATGTAGCATTATCTTTTATGAAAGAGTATGGCAAGAGGCCTCGTTATGACTCCCCATGGAGAGTGTGACAGCACATTAACAAGGGAAGGAGCAGAATGACGAAGGCAAGCAAGGGTGAACTTTGTTATTTTAGGAGTTTAAAACAATGAAGTGACCTTCTGATTCTTGCATCACCAAACCTCAGGGATGGGATGAGAGTTTATTGGACTGGGGGTGGGGGTGCTAGGTAGAGGTAGAAAGGATAGAAAACTCTAACTCCCATTTTGTCTCATTTGATTCTTGTGTCATTTCAGGAAAATTCCTTTGCTCGGTTTCCTATATATATATATTTTTTTTTTCTTTTTTTAAAGATTTTATTTTTCCTTTTTCTCCCCAAAGCCCCCCGGTACAGAGTTGTGTATTTTTTTTAGTTCTGGGTCCTTCCAGTTGTGGCATGTGGGACGCCGCCTCAGCAAGGCCTGATGAGTGGTGCCATGTCCGTGTCCAGGATCCGAACCGGCGAAACCCGGGGCTGCTGAAGCGGAGCGCACAAACTTAACCACTCCGCCACGGGGCTGGCCCCAGTTTCCTATATTTTTATCCCATTCGTTTCATTACCACAGGTATCCTAAGAGAATAAACTGATTGCCTCAAAACATTTGAGGAAGGTATCCACACAAACGGAGTGAAGTGGCACTAGGTGAGACCTTGCATACTTTGACATTTGATCTCTCCTGAAGAGTTTACAGGGATCCATCTTAGAGTGTGCTAGGGGATGGGGGGAGGGACTCCTCCACCTTTTCCTTCTTTCTCCCATTGGCAAACTCCCTTTAAGACTACTCTACCTCAACTGTCAATTCCTTTGAGAAACTCCTGCCCTTCCCTCCCCTCTGTGGTTCAGAATCCTTCACAAATATCTTTACTGAGGACTTTGTCACACTGTTCCGGGCTGTAGGTGTCTGTCTTCTCTATCAGAGGTAGGCTTTTCTCAGCTTTGTATGCTCCATTCTCCAAGGCCTAGCACGTGGTTAGTGCTTAAATAATAATTATTGAATAAATGAAAGTTTCTACTCTTCAAAGTGCACACCTAGAAAGGGAATCTTGTTGTTAAAAGTGAGGATAAACAGGGGCCGATCCAGGAGCACAGCGGTTAAGTTCGCATGTTCTGCTTTGGCGGCCCGGGGATAGCTGGTTCGGATCCTGGGTGTGGATCTAGCACTGCTTGTCAAGCCATGCTGTGGCAGGCGTCCCACATATAAATAGAGGAAGATGGGCACGGATGTTAGCTCAGGGCCAGTCTTCCTCAGCAAAAAGAGGAGGATTGGCAGCAGATGTTAGCTCAAGGATAATCTTCCTCAAAAAAAAAAAAAAAAAAAGTGAGGATAAACAGAAGAGGAGCAATTCTTCTTTGAAGATGTTGAGAATGTTTCAGAACACAATTAGTTACTCAAATTTTAAAATTCTATTGAGATTCACACTTTTCTCTATCTGTAGTAGTTTTTTTTTTTTAAAGATTTTATTTTTTCCTTTTTCTCCCCAAAGCCCCCCGGTACATAGTTGTGTATTCTTCGTTGTGGGTCCTTCTAGTTCTGGCATGTGGGACACTGCCTCAGCGTGGTTTGATGAGCAGTGCCATGTCCACGCCCAGGATTCGAACTAACGAAACACTGGGCCGCCTGCAGCGGAGCGCGCGAACTTAACCACTCAGCCACGGGGCCAGCCCCTCTATCTGTAGTAGTTTTAAACAGGATTTACCACATCTATTCTAAGCATACTGTGGTGGAAACAAAGAAGAATCTTGGCCTTCAAGTGCTTCTTTTGGACTAACTTTCCCATCTCTTCAGATAATGTTCTCATCGCATCTACCCCTAAGGAAAAAAGAACCTTTGGGGTTCTCTTCATTATTGAATCACCAACAATTTCTCATGTATGGACTCAGAACTTCCAACTTCCCTTTCCCTATCACATATTTCTCATCACCTTGTACCCCAAATAAATTTGGTATAAAACATGCCGGGGGCCTTACTCTATTCTCTAACCACTTACTGGTCTACCACTCGTGTTTGGTCATATGTTGTCACGTGCTTGTCTGGTGGATCATAAGCTCCTAGAAGAGAGAGGCTGCAATCACATAGTTCCTCTGAAAACACTTAGTTAAGCCAGATGCACAAAGAGGTGCTCAACCACCCTTTTTGATGATCATAATCAGACTGCACTTTACATCCTGTAACGATATCTTCTCCTCCTTCTGAATTAACATCTGGCTTCTCACCATCCATTTTAAAACACAAGAAGAATCAAAATGCCTAACTTTTTCTGGCCCTCACTCCTGAGCACTTCTACCATCCTATTCACCAGATGAGCCAACCCATTCCTTCTGGCATTCAGGTGTCCCACACTTAGCGCTGACACTTTTCACACAGTTCCCTATGCCTTAATCCTCCTCAATCTTACAAATTCAATGAGTCTGTCTTCTTCAGTCTTCCAGAGACCATTCAATAGTGTACCTCCAGATAAACGAAGACGATCAACAAAACCTCAAATACATCAATGGCAATCTCCCTCCCTCTATTACAATGAATCTCTTTTTATTAATCTTTGTCTCCCTAGCACCCAGCAAAATACTTGACAGACATATTTTCAATATGCCATGTAAATACGTTCTATTTACTAGGCATCTATCTACCTACCTACCTATCTTAACTGATCTCCCTGTTTCTATGCTTGCCTCTCTATAGTCTGTGAGCCACAGAGCACCCAGTGATCCTTTGAAAATGTAATTCAGATCATTTACTCTCAGAGTAAAATCTCAAGTCCTTACTATGGCCTACAAGGTGGTATATGGTCTGGTCCCTGGCTACCTCTCTGAATGTACTTTTTCCCTTGCTAACTCTACTCCAGTCACCCTGGTCTCTCAGCCTTTCTTAAATATGCCAAACACACTGCAGCTTCGCACCTTTGTATCTGCTGTTGCCCGATGGCTCCCTCCTTTCACATCATTCAAGTCTCTGCTCAAAGGTTACTTTATCAGAAAGGACTACTCCACTTTATTTTTCTCCATAGGACTTACCACCACCTGAAAAATTATATATTTAGTTATCCTTCTGTTTTCTGTCCTTTTCCTCACGCCCCAAGCCCTCACCAAACTCAACTCCATGAGAGTCAAGTCTAGAGTGTCTTTTCATTACCATATCCCCATTGCCTATCTAGCAGGCATAGCAGGAGCTCAATATATGAATGAAAAAATAAATGTGGAAGGAATGAATGGTGAATATTCACATATGTTCTAAATCTTAAATCTATTAGTGGTGGTCTCTCACAATATTGCTATGCCTCTCATATTATGTCATGCGAGGGTATATCACTAAGTCACACAACTCCAGAGTTGCTGCAGAAAGTTAAAGAAAGACAACAGCAGACTGTTTAGAATCATAGAATGTTAGTCTGGAAAGGGGCGTAGAGACCATTATTTTACAGATGAAGAAACTGAGGCCCAAAATGAGGGACAGTGGCTTGCACAGGGCCACCTAGAAAACCAGTAGCAAAGCTCGAAGTACAATCTAGGATTCATTCCCAATCTAGGATTCTTATCTCTACACCATGTAACTTCCAAAATACTCTACACTGGATCTGGTTGTTTATTAAATACATTCAATGACAAATGACTTAAAATATGCAAAGGAAAATTATAAAACAAGACCTGAGCCCCACACGTCAACAGCACTAGCTTCCTCTGAAATAGGCTAACTGAACAAGCCCTTCAGGATTCCATTGGGAGACTCAGTTCTAAGCATTTGTCTACCATTACTGCTAACTTTTCACCTGATGCACACATATTGTATTTCCTCTTAGATTCCCTTTTATGAGAATCAGAAGAATACGGTTTATACATTCAATACTTTATTTTTGCTTTCCTTCTATAGCACAGGTGAATTGAGTCTGAAGACATTTCCTTACAAACTCAACTGCATTCATGCATTACAAAAACCACAGAAAAAGTATTTGACCAAAGAAAAGTGGTAAAATCATGATCTCAACTCTAACCATGACCTTATTTAAGGAGTCTTTTCTACTTTTTAAAAAGTCCTCCTTTATCTGAACTAGTGTATGTGAGAAACAATTCTCGAAGCACACTAGTGAATATCCAGACTCTATATTACTGTAACTCACATTGAGCCAGATATCCTTCTAATATAAATCATGTGCATTTCCTTATAGATCAACAGTCATTGTATAGAAACCTTACCACAGAGTTCTAGTGGGGCTACAAGTAGCACAGTAAGATAAAATCCATTCTAAGCACAGCTATAAAGAGTAAAGACATTAAAATTGTGTTAAATACACACCCCTTATTGTCTCCCAGATCATATCACAGCCCATCCCCCAACACACGATATGACCATATTGGAACAAGGTGGCTTTTTTCTTTCTAAATCAACACATAGAATTTATACATCCAAATGAGTAGGGCTGTACTCTTTAAAGTAATCACCTTTGGAAGTTATATATGCATTCCAACAAGGCTACCATCACACATAATTCTTCTTGAATCTCTTTCACAACACAGGTTTCCCAGATTTAGTGTGCATAAGGATCACTCAGGGAACATGTTAATAGTGCAGAGTCTTAGAGATCTGGATTTAACTGGTCTTGGATGGAGTCTGGGAAGCTGCATTTTTAAGAAGCACTCCAGGTAAGTTTTATACAGGTGATCTGTGAGAAGTAGCACTTTAGAACAGTCAGTTCACAAGCCACGCAAGGATATAAAAATAAGGACTTTAGAATTAAATTCTGTGTACACATACATTTAACAAACTGAAGGTTTAATTTTTTTTCAAAATCTTCATTCTTCCTGATAGAACATATTAGTACAGAAATACACAGAAGCATCTATTTGCAAACAACAACATACCTCCATGAAAGAGATTCCTAAGCTCCAGACGTCAGAATGGATTCCATACTGCTCCCCTGAAATTCTTTCAGGCTGTAAGAAAACAGAAGGGAGCTTGAGAGTTGATGTAAGCTGCTCCAGGAAACAGATACACTCAGATGAGCTCAGCTAAGGCGGGGAGCCATCAATAGTTGCATAGTACTTTATGAGGAGCAAAACAATTTTATATGGACGTGTATACATATATGTGTGTACATTATGTAGATAATACATAGAAATTATATAGTTAATATAGATATTTTATATATAATCTCACTGAATCCTCACAAAGTCCCTGTGAGGGAAACTTTATCATCTTTATTTTATAGATGAAAGAAATGGAAGCTCAGATTGGTAAAATAATTTAGGCAAAATCCTAAACTGGTAAATGAGCTGAGACTTGATCCCAGGTCTTCTCCCTCCAAATCCAGTGGTCTTAGTTGTGGAGTGACAAATCACGCGCTATTATATAATATTATCACTTATTTGCATTTTGATTGATTGGTCTGGATCATTAGGGATTCTTTCATTTTAAAATTTTTAATCTTTTATTTGGAAATAATTTCGAATTTACAGAAAAGTTGAAAGATTAAGACTAGTATGAAGAACACTCATATTTCGTTTGCCCAGATTCACTTACTGTTCAGTATTTTATTCCAATTATCATCGTTTCTTTTGATATGAACCAAGGAACAGTCTGAAAGGTCCATTTGGGACTATTGGTCCTCCATTCAAGATGTGTAGCAAATACCCGGTTTAGAAAGCCACTATACGCACACTCTCTACTTCAACAGGAATAATTTCATACTGAAGTGAGTGCTGCCTGTTCTCTCTATTCTTCCAGGATTTGGCATTCAGTTGGGTACTTCACAGAAGTCTTTTGAGTGAACATGAACAAAGGAATAAGAGTCACTTCTCATGGAAATGGAATAGTTGCTCAAGGTTATAGAGATAGTCACGACAAGGCTGGGATGATAACCCACATCTCTTGGCCTCCAGGACAGCAGTTTACTCTTTGTACCATCCCTGGAGTTCCTGGCAGCCACCAAAGCCATCACCCTTTAGGAGCTGCCATGAGAGCCCTTAAGAGTAACTGGGGTCAGAGTCAGCCTAGTCCACTGCAGATGGAGGAAGTGGGCATCCACCAGTCACCAGCAAGGGATACACCAGGGGTGTACAAGATGTGGGCCAGATGTTCTCAGGTGAGAGGGCACAGTCTTACATCTCAGAAAGTTGGCTTAGCTGGGACCCAGAACTTTGTAACCTACTTCCCACTCCCAACTACTGGTTACTTCAGTGTAGTTGCTGCCTTCTCCTGGGACCACTTTCCATAAAATTACACAAAGCCCTGCCCTGAGGGAGTAGGACGGATTGTCTTATTTCCCTTCTTTTATTTATTTCTTTAATTTGTAAAACCCCTTTCCTACCAAGAATAATTCTTCCCAAGGGCCAAGTGTCACGTGACCATTTCTTGCAGCTGCTAATAGACATGGTCATTCCAATTCCTTAATACTTTTTCTTTTATGTTCTAATCCACTTTGCCATCATTTTCAAGTTCCTTGTTCATACATGAATGAACCCATTATCCAATCCTAGCTGGTTCAATAGGTACTAGGATATATTCATATGCCACTGGCCAGTCAGTTGCTGGAGTGATGCTGCTGCCATCATCATCATCAACAACAAAATCATCATTTTGTGCATTTACTGAAGAATTCCCATGTGCCAGGCATTGTTTTAAGTGCTCTTCATGCATGTCTCATTTCAGATTCATAAACACCCATGTTAGATTGGTACTATTATCATCCCCATTTAACAGAAGAGGAAAATGAGGCACAGACAGGTTTAGTTTGCACCCACTACATAAGGATAGTAATAGCTATCATTTAATGACTATCTGGTATGTGCTAGACACTGGGCTAGATACTTTGCATCCTCTACACTTCATAACAATCTTGCAAAGTTAGATATTATTGTCTTCATTTTACAGATATAAAAACTGAAGCTTAGTAAGATTAAGTGACTTGTTGAAGTCTAGAGCTATGGACTAGCTTTAAGAGTACTGGTTAGGAACACAGCCAGGATTCAAACCCAGGTATGGCCGACTGCACAGTCACAGTTCTTTCCAGTGTGTCAAATACCTCCCAGAACTAGAAGTCAGAAGAGCCTCTTCCTTCCTGTTGCCTTCCTCCCTGTCTTTTCTTTCGTTCCTCTCTTTCTTCATTCCACTAGCTGACAGTTATCAGTATAGCACTTCATCCAGAGTACAGAAGAAACAAATAAACAAACAAAAGTGGAACCCATATATAAAATATTTTGGCAGGACCAACATTAAGATTAAATACATTGATAACATTTACCCACTGATCTACCAAAACAAATGCAAACTGTAAGCTGAAAATAAGGCATAGAAAAATTAAATTTAATTTAAAAAGAAAAAATAAAAAAGTGATAATGGTCACAGATATCAGGTGGCAAATAAGAGAACTCCTTAAGGATGAGATTCTGCTAACCTCTCATTGGAAAAATTCTTCTTGCAATAACCTTTCAAAATGAGATTACTGCTGTGATGGCAGTGCCTAAGCACAAATGCTCAGAAAAAGCAGAGTCTATCCTAAAGAATTTGTATGGCAGATAGGGATGGGAAATGATCCCAGGCCCCTGAAACTGACACAGGCACAGGATAAGCCCTAATACATTCTGAATTTATGGAGCCAGGACTCGATGGCCTAAGGCTGCAGAATTCAACTCTCTTCTCACACTTGAGGCCAAGGTAGCCCTGTCTTGTCCCCTCTGAAACAAAACAAAACAAAACCAACCAACAGGTACTAGACTACTGACAGAAGAGCTGTGATGGACATTTTGCAGTCAAAAAGCTAAAGCTGGGTTACTTGCTGACATGACAGCTGTTATTATTTAGCATGGAAAGCTAAATAATAGGAAAAACATGAATCTTCTCTGGAACGCCTCTGTAATGGGGTTTAAAGTGTAGGGGAAAAAACTCTGGTCTGTTCTTAACAAGAACAGTAAAGAGTCATGATCATATAAAAAGCAGGATTTATAGAAGATTTCAAAGGGCAGTGGCTCCGAGCTGGCATGCACGTTCCACTCCTTCCAGCTACCCTCTGTGACTTAGCATTTACCCAGGACACATATTTAGTCAACTCCTCCCAGAACTGTCTCTATTTACAACCCAATATCCCAGAGTTTACTTGTCAAAAGCAGGAGGATACCAAGGTACATCTCATCTCTTCTGATAAAGGAATTTCTGCTCAGGATTAGGCTACTCAGAAAATGAACAAAGTATGAACAAATACTTCAGGTTAGTATGTAACCAAAATACGTTATCACAAACAATGGTTTTTTTTAAGTTGGCAAGATCCCTGTGTGAGTAGTAGAGTATACTGGTCAGACTGCTCTAACTCAGTCTATCTTCCAGTTCACTAAATCTCTCTTCTGCTATGTCCAATATGCTACAAAGTAGCAAGGTTTTGATTTTAATCTAGTAGTTTTGTTTGAGACTTTCTCAAATCTACTATGTCACTTCTAAAATTTATGATCTGAAGTCTGTGTGCATCTGTTGTTTCTGCTGGTTCTTCTTCATGTTGCTTTGTGTCCTTGTGTGCCTGGTCTTCTTTGACTGCTTGCTAGATTTTCCTCGTGAAAAAAAAATTTGGAGAGGTTCTCTGAGGCCTGAGGTGAATGTGCCCACCTCATATCAAGTTTTCAGCATGAAGTTCCCTTTACAATTTAGGTCATATATACAAATACCCAGGGTGCAAATCTGTGCCAGAGTTAGTCTATGGCCACAACTTCCCCTTCTTTCTTTTTCTCCTGCTTCTCTGCTTGGCTCTGAGAAGCCTTCTGTTCTGTTCCCTGGAACTGGGGGAGAAGGAACAGCTTTAGTTCTGGTTTGCTTTTACTCTAAAGGTGAGCCCTTCAGGCTTCCAGCATGATATGGGGAAGATCTCCTGGACCCTCTGGCTTAGGGGCCCCCATGTCATTCACAGCTGTGGTACGGGCAAATGCCCTCAGGAATAAGGAGCTTTGGTGTTCTAACATTCTGCTTGCCCATCTGTTGCAGGATTCCATCTGAAAATTGTCCTTGGAGTTCCTCATTATCTTTTTAGCTCTTCAGTGCATTTGAGATGGTTTTAAAAGTATTTTAACTAGCATTTTTCAGCAGAATAGTTGGTCCAAATAACCTAACTTGCTATTACCAGAAACTAGAAGCTGGAGTCCTAATTAAATCTTGACTCTCACTACTTGACCAACTCTGAAACCCTGGGCTAAAGCTGCTTCACCTTTGGTTTCCTCATCTGTAAAATGAAGACAATAATAGTAATACATATATGTCATGGGGTTGTGTGAAGATTAAACCAATCTATGTAATGTACTTGATTCAGTACATGCCACATGGGAATGCTCAGTAAATACCAGCCTCCTTCCGGTCAACGCTACCATCATCACCATCACTGCACGAGCATGGTCAACTGAGATGGACCTTATAGTCTGTCAAGTTTTATTCTGGGTAAAGATAATTTCTAAGGATAGGAATAGCCCAGGTAGGAAAAAATGTTCAGGAGATAAGAATAGTTATTTAGATTGTCTTTCTGATCCCAAAGGACAAATATTTGGGCAAGATCTTTCTTGCAAATTTCAAAACTTTATTTATTCATAACAAGATTGTCAAACCTTTACATTTGATTTAAAAAATTATAATAAACAAACCACAGTGATTAAACAGTGGGTTAAGGTTTTAGGGACTTCTATCTTTAAAACAGAGTAAAATTTTTAGTAACTAGAATTTCTGAGAAATGGTTTAACTTAATGTAAGCCCCCAAAAGCCTTCTGGACCCCTTTTATAATCCTTCTGGATGAAATCCTTTTAAAATGTGGTTGAAAATCTTTCTTCCTTTGGATTAAAGTGTCTGTTGAACCTAATTATCTTCCCCTAAAATGTAATGTATCCTTGAATATGCCACTTCACTTTCTGGGTCTCAGTCTCAACAGCCAATGAGGAGGTTGGACCAGATGACTTTCCAAGCTCCACTGCTTAATGTGCTCATACGTTGTTTTGTTTTGTTTTTTTAAATGAGCTAGGATCTCAGAAAAACCTCACTGCGTTTTCCTAATTATCATTTTCTTGCACCTCACACTTCAGATTACAGGAGAATGAGGTGAGACTGTTCACACATGCAAGACTATTTCTTTGATTCATTTTCTTTTCAATATCTGAGTAGCCTAGCTGACTGTATTTGAGTAATCTGGGGCGTCTTCTACACCTTATAATGCAAGTAAGATACTTAATATGAAAAGTTAAGTGCTCTGCTCATAATTAATGAACAAGTCTGTTTTGAAATGCAGCTTTCATGAATTCCTTCATTTAGCACTGTGATGGACTGCATACAGAGAATGAGCAGAATAAACCCTGTCCCTGTAAAGTTCATAATCTAGATTGAGAGACACACATAAATGATTTGGATATAGGGAGAGGCAGAGCAGTTACAAGTTTAGTTTCTGGAGACTGATTACTTAGGTTTGAATCCCACTTCTGCCAATTTTTAGCTATATGAACTGGGTAAGTCACTTAACTTCTCTATCCCTTGGTTTCTTCACCTGTAAAATGAGAATAAAATTACCTACCTTATAAGATTGTTGTGAGGATTTAAAGAGTTAGTAGATGTAAGAGTTTAAAAGAGTGACTGGCACATGGTGCTAATTAAGTATTAGCTATTACTATTAGTATCATTGTACAGAAGTATGTACGAATATAAAGTGAGAGAAATGGGGGTAAAATGAGGGCATTACATCAGGTGACCTCCAACTGTATATTCCCAAAATTTATTTTTATTTTTACTTTTTTAAAGATTGGCACATCAGCGAACATCTGTTGCCAATCTTCCTCTTTTTTCCTTTTTCTCCCCAAAGCCCCCATACATAGTTGTATATTCTAGCTGTAGTACCTTGTGGTTGTGCTGTGTGGGATGCTACCTCAGCATGGCCCGATGAGCAGTGTCATGTCCACGCCCAGGATCCAAAGTGGTGAAACCCTGGGCTGCCGAAAGGCAGAGCACGCAAACTTAACCAGTCGGCCACCGGGCCGGCCCCTCCCACAATTTATTATTTGTCCTCTGCCCAACTTCCTCGCCCCCACCCATGTCACATTATCATCTACTTCTGAGTCTTTGCTCATCCTTCCACAGTGATCTCTCTCTTTTATAAGTGCTCTTTTTACATACTGCTTGAATCATCAAATTCGTACACTGTATGCCTTCTTATTCTCTAAATGTATGCTTGGTACAACTTCGGTTTTTATGATGTTACACATAATGTGGCCGTATATAATGCTATGTTTCCTATCTTGCCCACGTCTCATGTGGATTATAGAGTGGTTCCACTGTATCTGGCTAAGAAGATGGAAGGTGCTCAGTAAATACTGGTTGATTAATGGAAGGAACTCAGTGTCAGATACAGCTTTTACTGGCAGACACCAGAGGTTGGCAAACTTTTTCTGTAAAGGGCCAGATAGTAAATATTTTTCACTTTGTGGGCCATATGGTCTCTGCTGCAACTGTCACAACTACTCCAGTCTGCAATCACAGCACTAAAGCAGCCATAAACAATGAGGAAATAAATGGGTGAAGCTGTGTTCCAATCAAACTTTCTTTTCTCCTATTTAATTTTTATTTTGGAATACTTATTGATTCACAAGAAGTTGAAAAAATATATATACAGGGAGATTTTGTGCACCATTCACCCAGTCCCCCCCCAATGGTAGTAATACAATAAAATTATCACCATGTCTAAGGCAGGGATTAATACCAGTAACAGAATAATAAATATTATTTCCATCTTCCCTGACTCTCAACCTCTGATCTCTCACCAGTCAGGCAAGTACATGGCCAACGACGGCCTGCTGAATTGAGTGAAGCTCACTATGAGGCTATCACTTCTCACTTCCTAGGTATCTTATGCTTTTTACAGCTTGAACTATAAAGCTGATGACTAGAATTCACTCACCCAAGAAACAAAGCAATTTTAACTTTGCCAATCTGAGCTAACGTTTCATAATTTTAATCCACACATTTTCAATTAACAGACAGACGCATCACATGCATCCATAAACAAAATGGAAATAAAGTAATTTCTTTAACGTACACCTGGGAAAGACAACTGTAATCTGAATTTATACATTCAAACATAAGGCAATTTAATTATTAGAGCAATTTAAACCTAAGACCATGAGGGGTAGTTGAGAAGTTGTTTCATTTATAGTTCTTTTTTTTAAAATCAGTATTCCATATTCTTTCAAAGACTGAAATCACGGCATTTAGCAGGGTTTTGTTAATTATAAAGGTGGCTCACTAATCTCAGCTAACCAGGTAGAGCCAAGAGGGTGATTAAGTTTTATAAAAACAGATATGATGACTTCAGACGTTAATTTCTTTTTCACATTACCTAAAAAAATGAGAAGGAATGAATTTTCTGTAAAAGCAATGCAAGACAAAAATAAACTATTCTAGTATCTCAGTAAAAAAATTGCTTTGTACTATTCTGAGAGTAAGATCCAGGGTTCTATCCATATCAACATCTTTTTATCAAGATAATATATGAACAAAGAATACTGAGAATAACATCCAGGGTTCCATCCATACCAACACTTTAACTTCACATACAGACTATTAGAAGTCAAACAGACTACCTGAATAAATCTAGAACCCTCATTAAAATAACTAACCTGAAGATGTTAAAACAAAACTTTGCTCCAAAACTGATACTAGATAAGCTTTTTGTTCATCTCTCCCCACCCTCCATTCTGAAGTGATTGTGGAAACCAATACACAAAAGCATTTTTATAGACACAAATAACTTCCCTTACTTAAAAGGTAAGGAGAAAAAAGGTCAAAACCAAGTACACGTTGGTCTTTGAAATAGTTCTGCACTTCCACTTTTTATTCTTGGTAAATTTATTTGCGTGGAACTAAGCAAGTTATCTTACAAGAGGTATGACTAACAAATAAACAGAACATAGATGTCCAAGTTCTAAAGAGAACTGCCTGCTAAACACTTTTCTTCAGAGATCCATAAGTAAGAGCTGGTCACATGGATAATTTAATTTTGATCTGGTGACAAAGCATGTTTGTAATCTTGGAAAAAACGACCAATTTTATTTACTCACATTTTGGTATATTTGAGGGTTAATTAAATAAGCAATGTGGCAAAGTAGCCAATACGCTATCAGGTGCAATTTTTCTGTAGGATTAAACTTCAAAACTCAGCTATTTTCCACTTGAACCAACCAGTTAAGTCAACAAAATCAGATAAGTTGGTAGCTCCTGTATAAACCCTAATGTCTTTCAGAAAGATTTAAAAATAGAATCATGACTGGATTGACTCTGTAATTTATGAACTGTTAGGCTAAAGCTGTGGAATTAATTCAAGAATTATACATTACCAAGTACTTAAAGATAAAGATGTTGGTTTTAAATGTTATTTTTGCATAAGTTTACTTACCGCCATATAAGCATTTGTTCCAACATACGTCTTGGCTATAGAATTCACCAGCTATGAGACAAAACAGTCTGTTAGAACAATATAAAGATAATGTGGAAATAAAATGGGCAATTATTCCCCATTTAACCTACAATCATCATTTCTATAAATCAACTAAAAATTATGTAAAAGGGAACAAATTTATCTACAAAGGCATTAAAAATGATTAAATCTCTCTTTTCTTTTGAATGTGATTTCCAATTTAAACAAGCACAGCATTACAGTTTATAGCAGATACCCTTAAAGAATTCACTTAAGCAGGATGCTTATAGCTTTAGTACCCCAAACCCGCCTGATATAAAAAGTCAATTTGAAGTAGAATTTGAACACACTCATTTTTTAGTCAAATGGCTCAAGATGTGAATGAAGCCCTGTGCATTACTAGAATGAAACGCACACTAAATATGCTGGAGGGATAACAGACTCTGACAACTCATAATACAACGATGACCTTTGCTTTGGTCTTCGTGTTTGGCTGGGAGTAAAGGCGGCTGCAATTCAAATCAACATCACAGCACGCTCATGGGTCACTATCACTGGGGTCCTCCGGGGAGGCCCAAAATGGAAATTAATTAAAATTTGTGCCGCACATTGTCATGGCCCTCCACCATTGTTGCTCCCAATATTAATTTTTATTGTGGGCCAGTTGGGCTCCCCAGGCACAGCTCCCACTCTGCCCTCCCTTTTGTCTGGCCAAAACACTTTCATATCAAAGCTGCATATCAATGAAGTTTGCTATTCGTAAGTAGTAATTACAATATCAGCAGTTTTTACTGTCATTAAACAATGAACAATCATATTCTGATGAAGGAAACTCGCTCAGAGATTAAAAATGAATGACACAATCCCAGCCGAGGAGAAGATGCAGAGTTCTGTTTGTCTGGCAGCTAGGCGATTTTTCAATCCAGAGAGTAGACTGAAAATAAAAAGTGGATGTTATAGAGAGGAGAGCAGACTGGAAGGAAAAAGAGACCTACCTGAGTGCTAACTCCAAAATCACACAGCTTGACCTGTCCGCTTGTGTTTACTAGCATATTGGAGGGCTTCACATCTAAAAAGGGACCAGAAAAGTCCACGTAACTAATTCCACATCTACAGTGCTTGTTCTAAAAAACGGCGCACATGCACACCATACCATATTGCAGAAATGACATCCAGAATTCCAATCACAAATTTAAGGTAAAACATTTTATCTGGAGGCAAAACGTAAGGTCCTAACTCCCACTTCCAACCATTTCTAGTTTCTATAGAAGCAAAGGTTTATTTTAAGTGAAACTTAAATAAAATCTTGGCTTCCAACAACAGTAAATACATCATCCTATCGCCAGCCTTCTAGGAAAAGTAGGTAGATAAGAAAATGTCATCTTGCAAAGAATTTGCACAAAAAGGCTTAGCTTTGCTTTCAAGGTGAAACCACTCCTCCCATCTGAGAAGCAGTAAGGCCAAAGGGAAGCCAACAAGGAAAAAATCATTCATATGTTTCTGGTAACAGGTCATATCTGAACGAAACAATGAGAAAACGAATGCAGTACTCCTATCTCCTGGTTTTACGTGACAAACGCTACTTCAGGTAATACTCAGAAATTGATCTAAAAGACGTGTGTATGTGTGTGCATGCATGCACTTAGTCTTTGTTTCATTTATCCTTCTCTTCCCTTACATCATTTTTGACTGCTGTTATAGTTAACAAAAGAAGTGACAGAGCTTTTGCCAAGGCAGTCAGTTGCTAAATAATGACACAAAGGGTTTCTGTGCAGCATTGTCAGTGACAACAATGAGCCTTTTCAGGAATTCAGGAAGCCCACAAAAACCATCCAAGCAGGATAAGAGCACACTACTTTTGATGGTACAGAATAGCACCTGCTTCACCGCTTCATCTTCAATGGCAAAAGTAGTCTGGAACAGACAACTTGTTATATTTAATACAGCATATAACCTTAATTACCCAAAACAGAACAAGAGATTCAATTTTTTATGTAACATTAAAAAAAAAAAATCTGTGAGTAATAATCTTACCCCAACTGTCTATCCTGCAAAAGGGTACTCCAAAAAAGTATCTTGCCAATTGTAGGTACTTAATTCAAACTTCAAGTTCAAACTCAGTAACCAACAATTATTGAACCCTACCTGCTATGTGACAGGCAATGCGCCAGGTACTTTCTCATACATGTACTTATTTGGTGTTGCCTGACTGACACTAGAATGTAAACTCCATGAAGGCAGGACTTTACCTCTTTTATTGACTACTATATTCCCAGTCCGTAGAAGAGTGCCAGGCATACAGTAAGTGCTTAATAAATATTTGCTGAATGGATGAGAGAATAAATGAACGGAAACCACGAACACACATGCATTATTTTCTGTTGATGATTCTGGTTGAAGGGTCAGGGGTTAGCAGTAGAACATATCTCCATAACGGGCCCTTCAGACGAGACACACCACATACTTCCTTTAGGGGGCTCGCTCTCTGAACAGAAAGTAGTTTGCCTAGGCAGGTGTAAGCTCTTTTACCAACTGGTCTCTCTGCCCCCAATTTCAATACAAATCTTACACCACTATCACATTAAATGTACAATTTTCACTACATCATTTCTCTCCTTGAGGAGGAAGTAAAACATTTCCTGACTTCCCCTGCTAATCCAAATGTGAACTCTTTAAGAATAGGGTTGTGCTTTCAAACTTGCCCCAGCAGATAGCAAAATACATACACATCACAGACAGCCACAGTAGACACTAAATAAATGTTCGCTGAACTGAAAGAAATGTTAGCCTCTACATAGCCTGGTCTTATTTTCCAAATCTAATTCTCATTACAGGCCCTCAACTTAGAATATTTTTCTTTTAGACAATCTGCTCCTTTTGTATATTGCCATCCTTAAACCGCTCTGAACACATCACATCAGAGGGAGACAGTTAATGAACAAATATTTTGAGCTTTTGGAAGAAGGAGCTGCGTGGAAATCACAAGTTATGCTAAAATTAACAAATCTTTAATCAGACATACATTTGACTTAAGTGGATCAATAGAGAGAACAAAGCAAGAAAACTATGTTATAATTATATTCTAAAAGGCAAGGTGTAAATAAAAACTTTACTGCATTTTTCAGCTCTCCAACAACATCTTTTTTAACTTACATGGAAGCCTACTATAAGACTTTTGCACATTCACCTCTCAGCCTACTTTTTAGGAATACTTTATGTATGAAAGTAGTAGACAACCAGTCATCTTCAAACCAACCTTTGTATTCCAAATAGAATGTTTTAATCATTGTCTCAAAAAAAAAAACAACAACAAAAAAACCCAACTCAAAAAACCCCATCACTAAGCCTTTGTTCATGCTGTGTGTTCTTTTCTCCCCACCCCAGGTTTAGAAACCCTTCCTGGATATTTTCTGACGGAATCCTGCCCATCCTTCAACTCAAGTACCTGCTTCCCTGCTGCCCTAGCTACTCAGGTCATCAAAGTCACTGCTGCCTTTGAACCGCCCAAGCATTTACTGTCTGTACCATTGTTTGGAACTGCGCACATAATCCTTTTTACCAGTAGTTACCATATTTACTGTTACAGACATCACTGCCCCAAGTATTAAGTTCACAGGGGAGGAAAAAGCTTTATACATCTCTGTACGTATCCCTTCTGAGCACAGTATCTTGCTCACTGGTTGATGGTTTTTTAAACAATATATTAAATTTGTTAATATTAAGTGTCCCCCTCCCCACCAACACCTTGAGACATCGTTTGAACACAATAGACCCCTTTAAACAAAATCAATGGATTCAGGCTAGGGGACAAAAGAGCTGAGTTTTAGTCATTTTGTTACTGCCATAAACTTGGCATGTGACTTTGGACTAGGCACGTGACATTTTAGTTTCCATCTCTGTGCCAATCTTAAAGAACTGTGCGGATTAAATGAGATGAATGTAAAATTGCTCTTCAACTGTCAAACACTGTATAAATGTAAGGTATTATTATTATCCATTGGTAATCAATCAAGCTACACAGGTGGTATATTTCATTATATTTAGCAAATAGTTTCCATTGCTACTGTAGCAAACTTAAGCTGTATTTGAATAAAATACTAGCTGAAAGGAAATAATTTCCAAAGCCCAGTAAGTAGAACTATAAAAACAATTTAACGTTTATGAGGAGGCATTTTTGCCAGACCATATGCACTCATTCCTCAACAAGGCTACTGAACTGGTCTCCCTATTTTTGCACCTGCTCTACTATAGTCTGTGTTGAGCACAGCAGCTAAAGTGATCCTTTTAAAACTTACATCAGACCACGTCACTTTTCTGCCTAATACCTCCAAGGGCTTCGCAACTCAATGCAAGGTCCTCATGATGGTCTCTAAGGCCTTCTCTTAGCTGGCCCCCCACTACCTCTGTGCTCTCATCCTTCCTCCTCCTCTCCCGGCCCACTCTGCTTCATCTCACCTGCCTCCTTGCCAGGCAAGCTCCTGTTCTGTGGTTCCATATCCATGGAATACTCTGCTCCCATACATATGCATGGCTGGCTCCTTCACTTCTTTGAGGCTTCTGTTCAAATGCTACCTTTTTAGGAGAAGTCTTCCCTAACCACCCAATATGAACAGCAATACCTTCCCACCCGATACTCCCTTTCCTTCTTCTCTGTTTCAATGTTCTTCTTAACATTTACACCACGGACACACTGTGTCAGCACAAGGAAATCTGTTCCCTCACAGTTCTGCCTCTTGAAGGGAAGCTTCATGAATGCAGAGACTTGATCTGTTTCGTTCACTACTACATCCAGAATGGTGCCTCGTACAGACTAAAAACAATACTTATTGAGCAAACGGTGAGTGTATCTCTCTACTAAACAGATGGGCAGACGTACTCACCCAGCAAAGCACGAATTCAGCCTGAGAAGCAGCTACATCTTTCCCTACTTAGTAGCATATACTTCAGAAGGAACACATTTCACTGTTAAGGAATACATTTCTAAATGATGTTTTTCACTCTGAGAAGAATCCAGTCATTCAAAAATACTCATTCAGCAAATATTTATTGACATCTTACCACGTGCCAGATAAGGTAGTAGGTGCAGTGGAGAGAAACATGAGTAAGTCCCTGTCTCTGCCCTTCAGGAATATATTCTTTGACCAAAAATACTGCACATGAGATTTCAGGATAACATTGCCTATGTATACTTTAGATGGGATTTTCTTCCTGAACAATTGGCATGCTTCCTACAATAAAGACAATGAGAGTTATGTAACTAAACAGCTACCAAGCCTGGCTGTGCATTTGAAAAAAAACTTTTTCAGTTCCATTTCAGACCTAATGAATCACAATTGAATCTAATACAGTCCAGTCTTTAAGCCAGCATTTAGAAAAGACTGATATAACCCACTGTATTTCTCTTTGATTTAACTGCTAGAAAGTTCAGAACATCTGAAGAGAAATTTCTTCTCGTTTTACTTTACTTTTTAAAATCAATTTTATTCATTTAAAAAAATCAATTTTATTACAATCATTTTGAATGCATAGTTTGATGAGTTTGACAAGTGTATACATCCATGTAACCACACCACAGTCAAGATATGAAAGATTTCTATCACCGAAAAGTTCCCTGTGACTCTTCACAGTCAACTCCACCCTGACCTCTGCAACCACTAATTGGTTTCTGTTGTTATAGATTAGTTTTGCCTTTCCTATATACATTATAAACTCTGTACTATGTCGCTATAATTTCTGCCTTAGTCTGACAATTAGTGTTTGGGTGGTCTGTCTCTGTCATTAATATTTAATGTGGGTATCTCGCGGATAGCACACAGTTGGGTCTTGCTTTTTTAACCAGTCTGACAATTCATGCTTTAATTGGAGCATTTAGACCATTTACACTTAATGTAATTATTGATATGACTGAGTTCAACTCTACCATCTTACTATTTGTCCCATCTGTGGTTCCCTTTTTCTTCTTTTCTTGCCTTCTTTTGGATTAGCTGGGCTCTTTTTAGCATTCCACTGATCTCTACTATTGGCTTCTAGCCAGAGGTTGGCAAACCTTTTTTTTAAAACTCAATTTCAGGTTTTGAGAGCCATATCGCTTTTGTTGTAAATATTCAATTTTGCCACTGTAATTCAAAAGCAGTCATAGGTAATATGTAAATGAGCAGGCATAACTGTGTTCCAATTAAATTTTGTTTACAAAAACAGGTAGAGAGCCAAATTTAGCCTGTGGGCTAAAGTTTGCCAGCCTCTGCTTGAAGTTTGTTTGTTTGTTTTTAATGGCTGTTCTAGGATTTGCAACGTTTCTTTAACTTGTCACAGTCTACTTTCAAATAATATTAAGAGTGCTTCATTTATAACGTAAGAAACTTATAGTAGTATATTTCCATTTTCTTTCTCACATCCTTTCTGCTATTATCTTTCCTCTACATGCATTATAAGCTCCACAATACACTATTTTTATTTTTGCTTTAAATAATTATCTTTTAAAGAAGCTTAAAAGTGAGAAACAAGTCTTTTACATACATCTGCATGTTTACCATTGCTGGTACTATTTATTCCTTTGTGCAGATCCAACCTTCCATCTGGTATTTTCCTTCTGCCTAAACAACTTGCTTTATTTGTTATAATGCTAGTCTACTGGCAAAGAATTTTCCTTGCTTTGTTTGCCTAAGATGATTTATATTTAGCTGTTATTTTTGAAAAATACATTTTCTGGACATAGAATTCTGATAGGGTTTTACCCCCAACATTTAAAATGTCTTTCCATTATCTTCTGGCTTGCATAGCTTCTGACAAGAAGTCTGCTGTCATTCTTATTTTTGTTCCTCTCTACTTAATGTACTTTGTTTTTTCTGAATATTTTAAAGATTTTTTTTAAACCACTGGTTTTCAAATTTTTTATTTTACTTTGGTATGGCTTTGTGTTGTCCTGGTTAGCGTTTGTTTAGCTTCTTAGACCTGTGAGTTTATGTGTTTCATCAAATTTGGCAAGTCTGGGGGCATCAATTCTTCAAATTAATTTTTGTTTCCTTTTCTCTCTTCTTTCCTTCTGAGACTCTAGATACACATAAATCTTAGACATCATGCCACTGTCTCAAAGATCACTGAAGCTATATTCATTTTTTTGGTCTCTTTTTTATTTGTAGTAATTTTGGATAATTTCTCTCTAACATCAAGATCACTAATTGTTTCTTCCGTTGTGTCTAATCCACTGTTAATTCCATCAAGTGAAATTTTGATTTCAGATATTTTATTTTTTCATCTCTAAACGTTCCACTTTGTTCTTTTTTACGTCTTCCATTTCTCTCCTCATAATGTTCATTTTTTCCTTGAAATCTTTGAGTATACTTAAAATATTTATAGTAACTGCTCTAAAGTCCTTATCTGGCAAGTTCATTATCTTGGGGGGCGGGTCCCGTTTCTACTGACTGGTTTTTCTCCTGGTTATGGTCTTTCACCCATTATCATCAGAAGAATTCTCTGTTCACCTACTAATTTTTAACCGGATACCAGATACTGTAAATCTTACTTTCTTGAGTACTGAATTTTGTTGTAATCCTTTAGAAAGTGTTGGACTTGATACTGGCAGGTAATTAACTTATTTGCAGACAGCCAATCATTCTGAGGTTTATTTTAGAGTTTTTATTTATGGAGAGCCTAGAGTAACCCCTCCTCTAGGGCTAGTTTAGCCCCACTCTTCAAGCAGGACCCTTCTAAAGTCCCTCTTGAATGCTCCAATGTATTCAACAAGGTCTCTCTCCTCTGGTTGGTTGAAATTATTAAAATTCTCAAACTTGTGTAATCTTTGGGAATTACTTAGCTTATAGCTCCCCCCAAATTTTCTTTCCCAGACAGCAGTTCTTTGTGTAGCTTTGTAAGATTTCACCCTATGAATGCAGAGATGGATGTTTAGCCAAAGACTCAAGGAGACTCCTTTACAATTTCTTGAGCTCTTTTCATCACAGCTCCTGCCTCTCTAGGACTCTACCTTGTAAATTCTAGCCATTTTGTCTGTCTCAATCTCCAAATTCTGTCTCTTCAACTAAGTAAGACTTCTGGGGTCTGTTTAGGTTCCTCCTCCTTATGCTGCAGTCTGGAAACCGTCTCCGGGTAGAAAGCTTGGTTGATTATAGGGCCTACCTCATCTTTTTCCCTTCTCTCAGGGCTCAGAGTCTTGCACTGCTTGTTGTCTAGTGTCTGAAAACAGATGTTTCATAAATATTTTCCAGTTTCCTAGTTGTTTTTGGTGAAGGGCAAGTCCCATAGCAGTGATTTCTTCCTGGGCAGAAGTGGAAATATGCCTTTAAAGTTCTTATCTTTTGTTCATTGTTTTGACTTTATATCATAAGCTGCTTCAAATCCTTTTTTGAAATAGATGGAATATAAATAATATTAGGATTTTAATTAGTTAAGCTAAATCTGAATTCCTGTGGCAGAATTTGAAGCAAATGGAATTCTTTAAATGTTGGAATGAGGATAGCTCCTCTAAGTTTTACTTTATCTGAATAAAATATTCCACCTTATACCTGAGGTATAAAAAATCCTAGTATATAGCCACTGAACTTACTACTTCCAAGTTTTTATTTAAAATGTGCAAATGCTACAATTCTCAAGAATAGTTCCAGGAATACTAAAACGATTTAATTTTGGTTTTGGTTTGTTTTCAACTTCACTCCAAGCCATAGACAACAGTACAACAGATTAGGCAGCAAGATTACTTTTAAGGAGGTAGTTATATTTAGACTTATTTTAGTGCAATCTCAAGTTATAGAAAACAAACAATTGAAGGCATACAGCTTTTCATTCAGCTTACTTTAAAAACATTCTAGCCTTTCTTCTGTAAGCAAAGCACAGAAAAGATGACTCATTCAAGTGACTGATTATAAATGGCAATCATCAGGGCAGATGTAAGTCATTTTGGTTTAATCAGGCCATTAATTATTAGGGTTTATCAATTAGTTTTATTGAAGGCAAGGGAGCTTCAATGAATAGTAGGGCATTGATTTTAACTGAGACCTTTTCTCAAAGAAAATACAAATGAGGTGTGTAGAATCCAGAAATTACAGGTCCTTTTCATACCACTAAAAAGAAATACACTTCTAATGTAAAACACAAGCCTTTAGTGAAAAATCAAATTAACTCTAATCCCCTTTGCATTACATATGAAATATCATGTTTTGGTGTTCTGTAACTTGAGGTTTGGTTTTAATCCATCTTGACCAAGAGGTCAATATCACATTGGAGAAAATGAGATAAAGTATAACACAAAGTGACTATTTTTAATATCAGATATTTCTTATCTTATTTCATTTTAGAAAAAAATTTAGTCATTTTATGCAGACAGGGTTTTTATAGGAGTCAAGATAGATTCCTGTTTGTCACATCCTCTCAGAGCAAGCAGAGATGGCATGGACAGCGTGTGAGTGTGAACGTGTGCATGTGTGTGCTGTATGACATACAAGCTTAAGGGTGATATCTGATCTTCCCACATTGACAAGGTTGTTATAAGAATTAAGTGAGACTGTGCTTAGCAGTGCCTCTCACAGAGCTGGGGCTCAGTGAATTGAATGAATAAAACTAAATTTTAGAAACATTTTGTAAACTTGAGTGCACTACGTATACTGGAAGCTACTGCTTTCTAGAATTGGTGATGACAATGACTCAGCCTAGGAAGTCAGGATGTGGATCATCTAATACACTGGACTAGACCCAAATGCTAAATAAGGTTCACTTTAATTATATAAGCTCCACCTGAAGGCAGGCTTCTTCCAGAATGGCAAGTGCTGTTCAGCTGGGATCACAGAAGAGTTAACAATTACCCAATCACAACAAGTGTCTCCTGTCACAATGTTTTCCCACTCATTCAGTGAGATTTCACAGTAAGCTGGGCTTTTTAACAATGATGTAATGTAATGCAGCAGTGACAGCCCACGTAGATAACAGGTAGTTATGATGCAATTCTGTTTAATAAATTGAAGCACTTAGAAGGTTATTAGAAAAATACCAAGGAGTTGTAAGAATGGAAGAATTTACAAATGGGGTCTCATGTCATGCAGAAAATAGTAGGTGGTTTTCTACAGGAGGCTGTAACTGAATAAAAATCAGCTTCAAAATGTCTTTAAAAATTAAACATAAACTTACCATATAACGTTTGTAGTCACTTTCCTATTCTATCTTTGAGACAGTATGAAACATCAGTTAATTACACTGATCATATACTATGTATCAATGATAAAATGGTTATTTGTTCTCAAAACTGATATGGACTAGATGATCTGATGCACTGTGATCACAAATATTTAAAGACAGATACTAACCACTCCCAAGTATCTACTCAAGAGAAATGCAATCGGAGAACCAAATAAAGACTTGTATATGAATAGCAGCATTATTCAAAATAGCCCCAAACTGGATACAATCCAAATGTCTCTCTACTAATAAATAGATGGATAAAATGTGATATATCCATACAATGGAACATTATTCAGCAATAAAAAAGGAATGGACTGCTAACACATGCAACAAGTACATGAATGAACCTTAAAAACATTATGCTAAGTCAAAGAAGTGAGATATAAAAGATTTTACATTGTGTGATTCTATTTATATAAAATATCTAAAAAGGCAAATCTATAAAGTCAGAAAATAGATTAGTGGTTCCCTGGGGCTGGAAGCAAGGATCGATTGCAAATGGGCATGAGGACTCTTTTTTGGGATGATGGAATAATTTAAAATGGATTATTGTGATAGTTGCACAGTTCTATAACTTATTAAAAATCCCTGAATCATATACTTAAAATGGATGAATTTTATGATAGGTAAGTTATATATAAATAAAGCTGTTTAAAAAAATCAGCCTCAAAACATATTTTCACTTATTAACTCCTCCATAGTTTTTTAGGTGCTTTCTGGTCCCATGGTCTCTTTCCTACTCTATTCATAACAAAATATGAAACATCAGTTAATTACACTCGTCATATGGTAAAATGGTTATTCCTTCTCAAAACTGATACACACTAGAAAGCCTGATTGTCATCATAAATATTTAAAGAAAGATACTAATTTTTCAATGTCACTTCTGTGTGTTTCAGATTATTTCCCAAAATAGTCCACTAAGGTTATATACATAAATGCAAAAACAACTGGTTCAAACATGAAAAATTTGGTCAATGAACCATAGTTGCCTCAGTAACCTCCAGTAACTGCTCTGCTCTGCTCTGATTTTCAGGCTGGACTGACTCATTTTTTTTTTTTCCACTGAATTGACCAAATTGACTGTGGAAATTGGTATCATGTTGAGACAACCCATGTTGCCACCCATAACCGCCTCATGCAAGAAACTGTATCTTTATACATGCTGCATCAATTAGCCATTAAACAATCCACATAAACAGCATCAAGCTGAAGCTTGCCAATAAAGCCCAGAGCTTCAAGAGCATGTGCTTTCTGCAGCTCCTCACAAAAGGCTCCTCTGCCCACCACCCAGGCCCCGCCCTCAACACATCAGGGGGCAGAGTGGGAGGTTACCCTCAGTCAGGCTAGGGCTGGGCGCCAGGGCACTGTTCAAAACAGATACAAAAAAACTCTTTCATAAAACTACAGTTGGAGTTACCCAGTGTGCTTTGTATAGGGATCTATATGTCAATATCCTGGTAGGATTAGTTCCAAAGAAAATTGCAACTTCTGTACATGCTACTATATACACTTTCTTTTTTCAGGAAAGGAAAACCATGCAAATTGAGAATTCTTTTTTTGAGTGATCCATTCACATCAAGTGATGGTGATATCCTACTTTGGCTCCCTTTTGGTTTCCATTTTGTTTTATACTTAGAATATTTAATTTGTTCTGTGCTTTTATGTGTAAACCTCACTTCATGTTTTTAGAAATAGGCATGGTACAATTCTTAAGGAAATGTGAGTTGAGTTTTAAAATAAGGCATGTGGCTCTGTTGTGGGATCATAACGGAAGCAGAAATAAACTTCTCTTCAACTTTTCCCCCTCTATAAAGCAATTACACTGTTTTGCTTGAATGCCAGGAAGCCACTTTCAGTTTACCAGGAGCCAGAGGAGACATTAGCAGGTCTCCACTCTAGTAAACTCTTCTAGCACTGTGCCAGGGTGCTTTAGCAACCTTCTTTCATTATGCTTAATTGTCTTATGAAAAGACAACTAATATATCTATCTAGTTATTTCTTGGGGACTGCATTCTAATGAATGAGAACAGCAGGTACAATTAAATATAGACTATGCTGACATTCTGCATTATAAATTCATCTGTGCACAACAGGAACACACTTAAGAGAAAACCACAATGAGATATAAAAGTTATTCTAATCACTCCATAACATAATAAAGGGTAGGTCATCCAAATATTCTTGCAAAAGCCTTAAATAAAATTAAGCAGCATAATTAGCCATCCTAAATGACAGTTATTATCTAGAGTCTCATGATTCAGTTCAGAAAGGAGGCAACAAATAAGGTTTTCCTCATTCATGAATGAAAAACGCAAGAGACATGCAGCATTTACAAGGCTAATATCAAGGGCAAAAAGGCCTGGGCTTCCCAGTTCTGCCTTCCCCCAGTGCCTGCATAGCAAGTAAAGGAGGTTCCCTTCACCGTGGATCTCAGATTCCTAGCTGGCAATATGTACTAATTCTTGGTCTATGGGAAACACCACGTGTGGGGAAACAAGTTCCTGAGAGTCAGAAGGAACCTCTATTTTTGCCCTAGCTCTACAACAATCTGCTCCCCCAAGTCTAAGATACTACCAATTGTAAGACTCCTAGTGACTAGAAAACCTTTTCAGTGAAAAAGCAAAGTAAACAACGGAATACTACATTAAATGCAGACATAATCGTAAAACACATTTTTATTGTAGACTTGACTTGGAGGAGCATATCCAGAAGACCAACTCTGATTAATTATTCTCAAGAAATAATACAAATTACAGCAGACAACACTTACTTGCCACTTGCTATATGCCAAGCAGTGGGCTAAATGCATTATTAACAAATGCATTATTATCTCATTTAATTCTCATAAATCTTGGGATAGGTACTATTAACTCCATTTTACAGATGAGCAAATTGTGGCTCAAATTAATGAAATTACTTGCCCAAGGCCACACAACTAGTCTCCAATCCTAACTCTTAAGCCGTAACAAACTATATTATATTTATGAGATAAATTTCATCTGAATTTATGGGCTAGATTTTTATGCCAGCTTTGGCATGAAGAGCTGGCTGATCTTCAGATGTTTTATTTTAGATTTTTCCACTTCTTACAGAAAAGTATATATAGGAGAGCGGTCTGGGGAAGGTTCTATTCTCTCAATCTCTTGCGACTTCTCTTGAGAAACTGTTATTTGAACTCTATCAATAGCTATTATGTACCAGACGCAGTGAGTGCTATGACCTCAAAGAGGTTAAGGATCTAACCCAAGGCCACATAGCTGAGTTGAATTAAGAGTCAGAAGCAGCAATTAAACCTGGGTCTGACACTAAAACTAGAGCTCTTCCGTTAGGCTGCCAATCACTTATTGCCTTTCTTATGACTAAGTTATTTACCTTTTTGGGGCCTTAGTTTCCTCATCTAACAATGGGGATATGATGATACCTTCCTTGGAAGGTTATCATGAAGCTTGAATAAGATAATGTATACAAAAAATCTAGCATACAGATGGCACAGAGTACACAGAAGGCACTCAATGAACAGTAATATTAATAGCAATAATATTTTTTATTGTACCCAATCCAGAAGGAACTCAGTCCTCCAATAGCAAAAGAATAGATTTGATTTCCATGGTGCTGATCACCTTAAACCATGCCTTTGGAGAAAGAGACAGATGTGGAAAGGTCTTCCAACTGCTAAACATTCTTGGCAGAATATTCTATCTGAGGATAAATACCTTACTCTAAAACTAGAAAGGGGGACAAAGGATGACTTCCAATTAAGACATATTTGGCATACAGTGTCATAAATTAACTGTGATCTCCAACCTCTGCCAAGAGAAGTGACCCATCATACAGCTGTTCTCTCTTTCTCTCTGATGAGCTTCTAAATTTCATGGTTTGCTTAAGAGACAAAGCTATGATCAGAGCTATCTGTGGGGCTTGGTCGATCAAACACTCATCAGACCACATCTTGCAGGGTGCTTAGACAGGGGCTCACCATAAAGGTGAGGCGCTCATTTTAGGGTACCATGAAGACCTGTGAGTCAAACACACAATCATCATATAATCTACTTTAAATCCCAATCCCCAGCAAGAAAAATGATTTTAGGCAAGGGGATGGGGGACTAACTACCCTATCCCATTTGTATTCCTTCCCTGTATGACACATGACCTCTTGTCTATCCTCTACTGCTTTCACTGATGAAATTTTCAGACCGGGAAGGGGAGGTGGCCTGCAGGGTAATTTCCCCTGGGTTCCTGACCCTGTTAGAGAGATCCTAAAAGGGATGACTCTGTCTATGATAAATCCTAACACAGATCCATGGGAGAAAGAAAAATTAAGTTCAGGACAACTGTCTCTTAATTAAGTAGACCATTCAAATACAGACAACTATAGAAAGATCACGTTCTTTTTTTTTTAAATTAAGCCTTTTATTTTCAGATAATTGTAGATTCATGCAGTTGAAAGAAATACTGAGATATCCTGTGTACCTTCTATCCATTTTCTCCCAATGGTGACATCTTGTAAAACTATAATACAACATCATGAACAGGGTACTGACACTACTTGACACTGCCAAGACAGAGAATGTCTCCATCACCATACCCTTTCATAGCCACACCCACTTCTCTCCCACTTCAGCATCTTCTCATTAGCCCCTGGAAACCATTAATCTCCTCTCCATTTCTATAATTTTCTCATTTCAAGAATGTCATAAAAATGGAACCATATAGTATGTAACATTTTATGGTCATTTTTTTCACTCAGCATAATTATATGGAGATCCACCCAGGTTATGTATATCAATAGCTCATTCCCTTTTATTGCTGAGCAGTAGATTATATGGTATGAATGTATCACAGCTTGTTTGACCATCCACTCACTGAAGGACATGTGGGTTGTTACCAGTTTTGGGCTACGATGAATAAAGCTGCTATAAATATTTGTGTACAGGTTTTGTTTTCATTTCTCTGGGATAAATGCTCAGGAGTGTAACTGCTGAGTCATATGGTAAGCTGCATGTTTAGATTTTTAAGAAATGCCAAATTGTTTTACAGTGGGGCTGTATCATTTCACATTCCTATCGGCAATGTATTAGTGATCTAATTTCCCTGCATCCTTGTCAGTATTTTGTGTTATCACTATTTTTTTCACTTTAGCTATTCTGGTAGGTGTGTAGTACTATCTCACTGTGGTTTTAATTTGCATTTCCTTAGTGGCTAACGATGCTGAACATCCTTTCATGCGCTTATTTGCCATTTGTATATCTTCTTCAGCAGAATGTCTCTTCACATCTTTTGCTCATTTTCTAATTGGATTGTTTTTCTACTGTTGAGTTTTGAGAGTTCTTTATATATTCTACACACATATTCCTTAGAAGAACATTTTTAAGTAATGCTATATGAGGTTTCTTGTCTTTTGAAAATTATTACCACAAATACAGAAATCCTCAGTGATTACCCGAGGCAAAGAGAATGAATGACCAACGTGGGAAAGGAGGCTTAATTTCTAGAGACGTTCACTTGTGTAGATAGTCAGAGCTGGAGAAAAACCAACAACCCAGAGTCATTAAACTAGTTTGTTTACCTCAGTTAATGGGCTACGGCTTTTTTTCCCCCCAAAAGCATAAATGTTCATGAATTATGATTTACCACAGCATTGGCATATGATTAACAGTTAAAGGACAATATTTAAATGATTTAAAAACAGGAGCCCAGGTGTAATGGTGCTCTCATCACTAGCACTTGCTTAACATAAATGCCGCCCTTTCCAGACACACTATGCAGTCACAAAGCTCAGGGAAGGCGGCCCCACACCTCAGCTCTCTCATCATCACATGTCGCCACATAAAACCAACCGGGGATGGTCCTTTTACGACTTGCCTTGCTCAAACACTAGGCAATTCCTTAAAAAAAAACTCTGGTCCTCTAGATAGCAAAATACGGCTTACATTATTTCAAAACTCACTCTAACCTATAAATAAGCACAAACTGTATAAATCTCTGCAAAAGAGGTTGTTAGGACAGTTTTGTGCAAATTACATTTTTTCATAAATTCCTTAAAATTAATCAGGTTAGTTTTCTACTGATAGTAATGCTTTCCTATAATTCTTTCCCTAAAGAATCAATTTATCCAGGAAATGATCATTCCCTAAATTATTTTTGCCACAAACCCCAATTTTTACATACACAAAGGTATTCTTTTACATTATCAACTTGACATCAAAATTTCTTCTACGATTTCATTCTTCTTTTCTCAATAAATATAATCGAATAATTTGGAATATAATACAAACATTCTTTAAATCTTAAAATTTACACTGATCTCATTTAAAAGGTATTAGCAAATATATGTAACATTTACCTGCCTACACTCTTTTGGATTATCAGCCTCCAATTTTCTTCCAAATTCCTTCCTTAACAAGGATGCCCTTTCATGAGACCTTCTTGTACCCTTTTGGCAACTTCCTGTGGAGCTACAATTATTTCAAAATAAAAAGATTTTTTAAAGAGAATGCCCTTGCTTTCCATCCTAGTTGTGACTCTACGTGTCTTTTTTATAATTCTTTGTTAATGTTAATGCTTTATATTCAGTATACTTTATCGTTTAAAAACCTTTCCCCTTAAAGATGTCTGTTGATTTGATTCTACCAGTCTGGTTTAGAAAGTAACCATTTTCTTACTAAGCCATACTGCTTTCTCAATTATGTGTTTGCATTTCACTCTCATCTTCAGTTCTAAAATATTTCATGTTTCCTAGAATTCCCCACTTTGAAGGAACACAAAATAGTTTATACACGTTAAGCACTCAGAACAGTGCCTGGTACAGAAAGTAAGTGCTTAATAAATATTCATCATTATTACTATTTTCATAGCAAAATCGACTCTTGGGGGTTTCTATCTTTTTCTTTCTTCTCCCTCCCGTATGCCCTCTAATTTGCTTTGTTCCCTTACCTTGGCCAATGCATCATACTTCCTTCAGTCATGGATCACAGCATCCAGAATCCTGGTGCTTGAAGGAAACTGAGTGATCATTTAGCCATCCCTTCACTGTATATATGAGGAAACCGAGGCTCAGAGAGCAGGAGTGACCTGCCTTTCAGGGTCACACAACAAGGCAGGCAGGCAGTGGGACTGAATTGGGAATTCAAATAAAGCTTTATTCCTTCTTAGAAACTGAGCTTTTTAAACTGTCCAAGTCAGGCCATGTCAGTGCTGCAATCTGAAGCTCTTTAATAATATCTGAGGGGAAAAAATGGATTAACTAAGAAAATTTTCTCCAATTTCCAGATCCTCCAAATTGTTGGACAGTGACTTTTAAGTTTCTCTATTACTCCCTCCCCCTCTCTTTTTGACATAGTAGATGTCCTTTAAATCATGAGGGATTTTTTTTTTCAAGCTACTGAGTTGCTAAGCCAAACCTAGGCAGGATTTTCCATGAGCCATGAAACATGGTGATAATAACAGAATCACCAAGATCCTTTGAAAGAATGGTTTGTCTTTTTGGCAGAGGAAATTTCTTTCTAAAGTAGGGCTTCTACCACACTACTAAGTAAGAGAATATGCCTTTTTTCTCTTCCTTTCTTTTTCTTTAAAAGTCTGATTTACGGAGGTATAATTTAGAGTAAAATTAACCCTTTCCAGGTCCTTCTAACAAATGTGTACAGTCATGTAACCATCAAAATCAAGATACAGACCATTTCTAACACCACCCCCAAATTCCCTCATAGCTTTACAGTCAACCCTTACTCTACCCTTGGCAACCACTGACGTATTTTCCATCTTTACAGTTTTGCCTTTTCCAGAATGTCATATTAATGAAATGACACAATAGGTAGTCCTTCAAGTCTGGCTTCTTTCACTCAGCATAAAGCATTTGATACTCATCCACATCGTGTGTATCAGTGGTTTGCTCCCTACTACTGCTGAGTAGTATCCACTGTGTGGATGTACCACAGTTGGGTTGTTTCCAGTTTGGGGCTCTTACGAATAAAGCCGCTAGCACTGGGATTTGCTGATCATGTTGCAGCAAAGTGCCAAACTGTATTCCAAAATGGCTGTACCATTTATATTCCCACCAGCAATGAATCAGAGTTTCAGTTGTTCTGTATTCTTGTCAGCACTTGATATTATCAGTTTTTTCTTTAATTTTAATGAAGGTCTCTCTTTTAACAGAAAAAAAGTAGCAGGAAACATTTTTTAGCATACTGAACTACTGCCGAAAGTTTAAGCAACCTTGATTCCTCTCGTCCTCCTAAAACTCACAAGCAATCTAGCAGAAAATTCTATTGACTCTACACTTAAAATATATCCAGAATCTCACCAATTCTCTCCATCTTCTCCCGTCTTCCTGATCTGAGCTTTTATAACTCACCTGGATTACTGCAGCAGTTCCTAACAGCTGCTTCTACTGTTGCCCACTGACACACTTGCCTCCTCGCGGTATCCTGAACACTTCAGGCACATCCTACCTGCTGTCTTCTGCTCTACTCCACCACACACCTAACTGACTAGCAACTCTCCTCCTTCAAAAGCATTTGCTCCAATCTCATCTTCTCTGTGAGGTCTACCTGATGAGCACTGCAACCTACCCTTTGCCTCCCCTAAACTTGATCTAGTTTTTCTTTTCTTCATATTACTAATCACCTCCTAACACACTCTGTACAGTCAGGGGTCACTTAACAACAGGGATACATTCTGAGAAATGCACTATTACACGATTTCATCCTTGTGCGAACAACACAGAGTGTACTTCACAAGCCTAGATGGTATAGCCTACTCCACACCTAGGCTACAAACCTGTACAGCATGTTACTGTACTGAATACTGTAGGTAAACGTAGCACAATGGTAAGGATTTGTATATCTAAACATAAAAAAGGTACAGTAAAAATACAGCATAAAAGATAAAAATGGTACACCTGCACAGGGCACTTACCATGAATGGAGGCTGCAGGACTGGAAGTTGCTCTAGGTGAGTCTGTGAGTGAGTGGTGACTGGATGTGAAGGCCCAGGACACTACTGTACACTGCTACAGACTTTATAACCTCTGTACACTTAGGCTACATTAAATTTATAAAAAAACATTTTTCTTTCCTCAATAATAAATTAACCTTAGCTTACTCTAACTTTTTTACTTTATAAACTCTTAAATTTTTTTTTTTCTTTTTTTTTTTTTAAGGATTGGCAGCTGGGCTAACAACTGTTGCCAACCTTTTTTTTTTTTTCCCTGCTTTATCTCCCCAAAATCCCCTGTACACAGTTGTATATCTTAGTTGCAGGTCCTTCTAGTTGTGGGAAACTCTTAAATTTTTTAATACTTTTTGATTCTTTTGTAATAATACTTAGTTTAAAACACAAATACATTGCACAATTGTACACAAATATTTTTTTTCTATCCTTACTCTATAAACATTTTCTATTAAAATTTTTTTTTTTTTTTTTACTTTGTAAGCTTTTTTGTGAAAAACTAAGACACAAACACACACATTAGCCTAGGCCTACACAGGGTCAGGATCATCAATATCACTCTCTTCCACCTCCACGTCTTGTCCCACAGGGAGGTCTTCAGGGGCAAGAACATGTAAAGAACTGTCATCTCCTATGATAACAATGCCTTCTTGAATACTTCCTGAAGGACTTGCTTGAGGCTCTTCCTGAAGAGGTATCACTCTCTTCAGAAATATATCCATGGTGATTTGCTTGGTTTGTTTCTTTTTTTCATCATAGATTTGCTTTTAAGCACATAGTGCACCATGAACATTCCTCTCTATTAACGAAAACCCTTTGGTGTTGGGGTCTATGTTTTCAAGCTTTTTAAGGAGGCTGCTGAAGTCTGCGAAGCTTCTGTTAAACCCTTCATTGTGAATTTTCTTGGAGGTTTTTCTTCTTGTTCTTCTCCTGCAGTTTCCTTTTCTCTTGCTATGATGTTACGATGGTTACAACATCACTAGGCAATAGGAATTTTTCAGCTTTATTATAATCTTATGGGACCACCATCATATATGCAGTCCATTGTTGACTGAAATGTTGTTATGCGGCACATGACCGTATTTACTTACCCAACCCTGCCCTACCCCTGCTAGAATATAAGTTTCATGAGTATAGAAATTTTTTATTTTACATATCGATGTATTCTAAGGACTTAGACCAGTGCTTGCAACTTAGCAGGTATAAAATAAATAGTTGTGAATGAATAAAATAACAACACTGGCTTTGGCGTCTAATCAAGCACCAGTTGGAAGACTCGTGTTAGGCCAGATTTATAAAAAGGAAAGCAAGGGGTAGAAAACAAAATTTCTAACATGCATGCTGAAACCACAGACTTAGTTTCTCTAAATACAAGTCTATCTGGGCAGGTTTTGCCTTCAAAATAATATAAAAAATATATATATAATATAAAAAATAAGAAATATTAAAAAGGTCTCCTATTAGAGAAAATAAATGAAACTAACCAGGCTCATAAATACAAAAAATATCCTGGGACACTAACTGTCTAGGTTTTTTCTTTCTTATAAACTTCTCCTTCTGTGTAAGATTGCCCCAGCCTGATTGCCAATTTTATTTTCTTAATCTAAGTTCTATTCTCATTACCCTTCCATTTCTATTTTTTATCCTCAGGGAAAGAGAGAGCAGTTACTGCCAGGGCATTCTCACATCTTCCAAAGAAATGGCATAGGTGTTAATCTTGTATTTATGTTTGATGTGGGTAATGATGGCTATGACTGGAGCTGCAGGTTTATTAATATGCAGGGCTCTCACCTCATTAGTGGCGATGTATGTTTTGAAGTTAAGCTGCAATGTTTGCTGTAATGCCGGATCTGGCCTAACAGACTCTCACTGTTCATTTTCTTTGTTTTTACCCAGTCAGTACATGCTATGCTTACAGGGCTCACACATATGCTTTTTTAATAAAAACAATTTTTCCACAGTAGTTAATCTTGGTGGAAGTTTCAAATATGTTTAGTAATTACGTCTTTGTGTGATATCACATGTTTATCCTAGAGAAAAATATTCATAATTTTTGACCCTGTAATACAAAGTATAATAAACTCTCTCCTTGGCTTTATTTGGTATTGGGGTATGCTTATTAATCAGATAAAGTGATTAATTCATAGTTATTATACAATAAAAACATGCTTGAATTATTAGCATTTGATAGTTTATAAAGTACTTTCACATATATCATCTCAACCAATTCTTAAAAAGAACAAAATAATAGTAAAACCTGATTGAATATGATATTCAGTGATCCATTATGAATGGCAACTGTTATACTTCAATTTCTAAAAAAATATACAGTTGACATAATACACTATCGAATAAACTCATCTGTATCAGACTAACGAGCCTCATGGGATGGATGGCTTGTCACTGCTTGTCACTCAGATTTCATTCTACCCTACAGTCTTCACTGGATGTGCACCATAGGAAAGATTCTAGATTTTCAACAGCTTGTTTAGAAGTACAAGACCCTTGTTTTCAGGGGCAGCATTTGGTAGGGAAGAAAATGATGATCAGAGGAGAACATGGGTACTGAGCCCAAGACAAAGGAGAAAGAGCCTTAGATCCCTCAGCAGTAATTCTCTTTCACCATCTTCTTTTCACTCTCTATTTTCTCAAGGCACCAGGACCAGGCCCCCCTTCCTGCAGAAGGACACCTCTCTTTGATTTGACAATGTGACACATATTCAGATAGAATTCCCATCATCATTCATTTAGAGAAAGCAAAAATGAGTATATGTGCTTGTAAGAAGGTACAGCAATCAGCTTATATAGTAAAAGTGTATAAACAAGTATATTACCTATTTAATTGCCTTAGCTGAACTTAAAAGCTCTGATCTTTAATTGCCTGATTGAACTGATCTAAAAAGCTACAATTTTTTAATCAAGGAGAAAATTAAATGGCTTTTTGATAAATAAAAAGGCATCTTTAATCTTATTTTTATGGAATCCAAGTTATTAAGTATGGACAAAAAGCTCTAAAATATTACGTTAACTACTCAATCTGGAGTAAAATTCTTATTACAGTGCTTTACAAAAGTCTTCAGGGACATCTGGCTTCTTCCACCTTTCAATAAAAACACATGCTTTTAAATCCAGAAGGTAAAAGTTTCCATGAATAACCAGGAAACTCAAAAGCTTAGCATATAAATATATTTAATGAGGTGCCTTAGCACAGCATATTATTTCTATAGTTGGGTATCCCTAACTACCAGTAAATAACCATTCCTCTGCACTGTAATTCCTTAGTGTTTCCATCTAGACAGATGCAGATGCACAGTCACTCACTGGTATTTATTTAAAAATGAAATCCTTTGAGAGGGTTTGCTGGTCCACTACCACCGCCCCCTCTCAGGCCCTGGCAGATATCTTCTTTCCATAACTAGTTGCATTTTATAGCAGGTTACTCTCTGTGGGAATTGGGCTGGCCAGCACAGACTGAAAAGAGAAGTACAGGCTCAGGATTCCTTTTTGAAACCTCTATGTTCTCAATTTGGTCAAACCTTTAAGACCCTGGTATGTCACTGATCAAAGAACGCTTTCTTAGCCCGAGTTGCATCCAGAGCTTGGAAGAAGGACCTGGTTAATCACATTTGCACACGGTGATTACAGTGTGGTTGTACTGAGAATCTGACAAACAGCTTAGACTTTATTTTTAGATCCAGACATAAATCTATATGAAACAGGTCTATCAAGATCCCATTTCAAAAGAAAAATTTAATTATTTCTTCAAAACAAAGAGTAAAACTAAAACCAAATAATTTAGATACAGGAAATACTAGAGGTATACCTACTTATCAGCATGATTTCTGATTTTAAAGAAGAAAAACAAAGATGATTGCAGAATAACTAAACAGTATTTCCCCATCCACTATAGTCCTTAGTGCTACTAGATTCCTCACAGAAAGCTAAGGCTAGTGAGAATTCATTACAAGCCAAAATGATGCTGTATGCCCAGAGTACAGGATGGTCCTAAGGATCACTTTAATAATAACATTTGCATTTCCACGGCAAGGTCCTTTTAATGAAGGGATGCTATTGAGAATTGATGACTTCCTTGAGTTCCTTTGTTAAATGGATAGCAGATGTTCACAAAAATCAATAAAATGACAAGAATTGACCACTGTGTTAATTCCTATTAAAATGGCTATAACCACTTTATGGGTTGATGAGGGGGGGAGGTAGGAGTACAGGGAATAGAAACAATATAAGTCATATTATGTTAAATACTATTCTCTCTTAATCTTGGTGGTGTTCTCTCACCCACCAGATGTGTTTACATGCTGACTTACACCCAAGAAGAGTAATGCTAACACAACTCAGCTCACTCTCCCTGCATCTACATTTGGCACCAACTATACTCTAGAAATAGAGTAGACCGGCTTTAAAGAAAAATTTGGTTTATGATTCCATTTAATCAGCATAAACACTCAAGAACTGAATTGATATTTTACTTGTCACATCTATATACCCTCTTCAAAAGAGGCAGGAGGATTTAAGAAGAAATTTGGAATCACTAGGATATTAAAACCACCCCAAACAAAAACAACCCTTAGTGACAGATGTGATACTACAATTGAAGACATCAGTTGTTTTCTTTCATAGTTGATACCTTTTCTAAAAAAACTTTCCTTTAATCACATCTAATGCATATGCTGTTGCATTCCCCAATGTGCATAAAGCTAGGCCGAGCAGATGTGTAAAATGAAACAGTACTGTTAGTAACATTAGGCCCTGAAGGTGCTTTATTATAGTCTGTTTCTTTTTGCTCCAAATGAATTCAGACATTTTAGGAACATTAAAAAAAGCAAAGGGAGGTTCCTTTTGCAACATTCAACAGTTAATCTGTTATTCTCTCAAGTGCTCTGTTAATAGACTAGGAGACTAATTTCTGATGCTTTCACTAATTCCTTCTATAAAGTTTCACTCTCACAGTATGTGAAGCAATCTCTTAAAGAACAGTGTATGATGATATAAGAAATATTAATGAAAGAAATGGGGGGCCAGCTCCGTGGCCGAGTGGTTAAGTTCGCGCACTCTGCTGCGGCGACCCAGGGTTCGGATCCTGGGCGTGGACATGGCACCGCTCGTCAGGCCACGTTGAGGCGGCGTCCCACATCCCACAACTAGAAGGACCTGCAACTAAGATATACAACCGTGTACAGGAGGGTTTGGGGAGATGAAGCAGAAAAAAAAAAAAAAGAAGATTGGCAACAGTTGTTAGCTCAGGTGCCAATCTTTAAAAAAAAGAAAAAAAAGGGATGCAATTGTATAAAAAAGTGAAGGTTTTGCATTAACTAGAGTTAAATAAGAAAAATAAGATCTGTCACTTTCAAATATTATGAAACACAATTTTACGTGTTTGGTAAACATGATTCACAAAAATATAATACCAAGTTTATAATATAAATCAGAGCAGTTGAGGGAGAAAATAAAAAAATAACATTTATAAAGCAGCCATATTTTTGACTAGCAAATATATCAGCTGGCTTAAATATCTAATCATTTATTCACTATAAAAATCAAGATGTCCAGAAAGCTCCCCATCCCACCCCAAATTAAGTTAGAGCTTGTAAGCTCAGTACCTACCTCTATGTAAAATCTTTAAACTCCACAAATAGGTAAGGCCTTTAACAACCTAAATTTAAGAAAGACAAAACAGTATGATGATGGTTTTTATATGGAACTCTCCACATGGTTAAGCATATAATCATAAAACCATATTCTTCCTTTAAAACTCTGTGAACCAATAAGCATTTATTGAACATCCCCCTTTTCCGTGCCAGGCTCTGTGCTACCTTCTATCTGGGAAATTTAATCATTAAAAGCTTTAAAAATTTTTATATAGAAATTGTCATAAAAGGAGATGCATATGTGTTTATTCACACTCACTGACCCCTTATGCACATGAGTGTCAACTTACCAATTTCAAGGCTGACTTCATAATTTGGTATCAGATACAACGAAGGAACCACTATTACTCAAAATTTACTGTAAGAATTTAAAAGCACTTATCATTACAGAAAATTTTAAGTGAGTAAGGATTATAAGAACAAGAAAACCTACCATTATGAGAAGTAACTGAGTAACGAGGAAAAGAGGGTTGGGGGCTAAATATGCAACGATTTCAGCTGATCAAGAAAGACTAAGAGCAGTATTAAAAACAGAAATGCAAAATGAGAAACCTAATTTCCAAATACTAGAGATCTAGAAGAAGATAAAATCTATATCAATTGATGCTGAGCAGAGGTTAACATATTTTAATTGTTCTCACAGAGTGGAATGTACTACTGAAAGATTTGCTGACATTATATCATCAATTCCATGTTTGTCTATTTTAAGAGAACAGAATACATTTTACAGCAAATAATTTTTTCCAGGGTTTGGAATAAGTGGCATTACAATAAAATACATGTGTTTTGGACAATAAGATAGTAAAAAAAAGAAAACATCAAAATAGTAATAATGATAACTAATAAAGAAGGAGGAAACAGGACAAAAATATTTCCTTAAATGCTTATACAAAATAACAGCAATAACGAAAATAATTTTTTCTTTGAGTAGTAGGACAAAATCATCTTATTTAGCATGGAAGTAATCATCTTCTGAGTTCTGGAAATAGGGTTAAACTTCTCAATTTACAAGCCTAGTTGCATACTACAAACCTTCCCATTAAAGATAGCATACCACTAAAACTTAGTCCCATAGAAAATGAATAGTCAGAAACGCACAAGGGGAAGGCAATCCATCATATTCAGATTATTAGGCAGGAAAAAAGTAAAACGAATACTGATTTTATGATACCTGCTAAAATTATACATTTTGTTATAGATTTAAAAATAAAATATTCTTCCAACTTTGTCAAAATATATTACGTTTTCCTTTAGAAGCATATAGGAATCAGTGTTCAGGGAGCTAGAAATCTGTTCACTGCAAATCTAGAGGGTATTATGTATTGGTATTCAGTAGGCTAGGTTTCACCACAATGACTTGACAAAGCCTTGACACTAAAAGTACTTATATCTGCTGTCAATCACTCACTCCTTGACATGTCAAGTGCAATCCTTTCAGGGACAACTTCAATCAACATTAGCACTCAAAATACAGTACACAGTGTCACTGCTTCAGAAATGAGAGGGAAAATAAAATGCGTTAGGTGGCAGGGAAAGGCAGAAAGGCATTCCTCTTCACAGGAGACCAGATTCAAACGGAAAGTGGATAAAAATCATTGAGCAAGTAGGAAAGCTGAAACCAGCCAGTTTATATGGATTTCTTTCTCTGGAAAAAATATTGTCTTGTCATACATCCTACAAGAGAAAATTTGAACAACATATCATAAAGGCTACAGGAGTCCATCCTATAATGAAGCTTGGATGTTCGGACTTCAATTGCACTCCAGATTACTAGAACCTGGAAAACAAAGTTAACTTGGGAAGGGAAAGATGCCTAGATGTGGTTCTAAGATATGAAAGGAATCTGAAGCAACTGTATATGTTACCCCATTATTCTCTCTCTCTTTTTTTCTTCTTAATCTTGTTCTCCTTTTCACTCATTCCTCTTCTTTTTTCTCATTCTCTTAGGAGAGCAGAATGAAAGAGCATGGGGTCTGGAGTCAAACAACGCTGGCTTTAAATTATTCCTGACTAGTTATATGATAACTCTGGGCAAGTTATTTAACTTTTGTAAACCTCACCTTGCACATGTATAAAATAGGTTCAATAATCTACACTTTGCAGAGTTACTGTAAAGGTTAAATGACATAATATCCATACCTAAAAACACTTATCAACGATTGGCACAAAAGTATTCAATATACATCTATTTCCCTCCTCTCTTTTTTTGATTCTGTTGCTTCTGACCTAGCCACAGGACCCAGGTGCTTTCTCGGCCTCACTGAGGGAACTCAAGGGAAGGAGGCTGATGCTGTCTTCAGAACACTAGAGGAGAGATAATAAGAATACTGGGAACTCAATCAGGCTTTGAGAACGTTTACTTTATAAATGATGACCTACAACCCCTCAATTTGTTGGTCTTATTTTGATTGGTAGAATCCTTCCACTGGTGTTTGTCAGCTGCAACAAAGGATTAGCCATGTTTGTACCCCACTCAAATTACATTTAAAAATACACTTTGGAGGCATTATACAAGTGCAGGCCCCAGCAGAGTTTATAAAAAGTGGCAGATGAAGAGCAAAATTATCAAAAGCATTTCTTCTACTCTGGCCACAGGCAGTTTTCATTACTATGACCTGATGAGCCATAAAAGCTGGAG